>NW_026068086.1:1038398-1114705 GCF_014885135.2 Alexandromys fortis
TTTTTTTTTTTTTTTTTTTTTTTTGAGACAGGATCTTACTATGCAGCTCAGGCTGGCCTAAAACTTGCTATGTATACCAGGCTGGCCTCAAAGTTAAAGCATCCTCTTGTCTTAGCCTTCTGAGTATGAGTGTTGAGATTACAGAGGCATGGGTTGAAACTTAACCAAACCTGACTGGATTAAAGATGAACAAAATAAAACAAAACAGACAAACAGAAGAAAACCGTAGACCAAAAGCCAAAGAAAATGTTCTGCCATTAATTTTAGAAAATTATGTTTACCATTGGTCTAGATAGAAGGAGAAAGCATGGGATTTGTGCTCAAATCTGTGATTTTATATTTACATAATCCTGGAAGAAAGGGGTGCCTGTTGAATGTGGTGTCTGTTAAAAACATCAGGCAATTCCTCATAAAGCCCTAGCTATTCTCTAGTCGTGTCAAGATTAGACTTTTTAGTAAGGGTCATTAGAGGGGCAGTATGGACTTAATATAGTAGGAGCTTCCATATATATTCATATACATATGAAGGCGTGTGTGTGTGTGTGTGTGTGTCTGTGTATAAAGGCAAATTAAGTAAAATCCCCCCAAAATAGAGGAGACAGAGCTCCAGTCCATCTTTTGTCACCAAATCAAGCTTTCTGTACCAGGACTGAGTTACATCTAATTAAGTTGTTGATCAAAGGGACCCTATGGAAACTCCAAACAACTCAAGCTGCTGCCAAGACTATAGGTTGTTCTCCACAAACTGATGACATGTTATATTGCTAAAAACAAGACCTACACAACTCATTGACCATGGAGAAGTTGAGCTGGTGCCTACAAAGGGGCTGTCACCCCTATGTTCTAGAGTCTTAGGTACAGGAAGGTGCTCTGCTCACTACGAAAGGCTAAACATAAACACCATCGCAGCCTCGTACCCTTTGATCAAGAATGGTGTCCTGCCTGCAAGATATGCTAGGGCCATGATGGCACAAAGTTTGCTATAGTGACCAACTAATATCTAATTTGGCCAAAGGTCCCCTCCATGAGATGGAACCCATACCTGACACTACTTGGGAAACCAAGAACCTGAGACTAAATAGCCCAGGGTCCTAGGGTAAAACCAAACACAACTGCTCTAAAAACAAAATACAAGAGACAATAAAATGACCCCTAATGCCATTCTGCTAAACTTACAGATCAGTACCTTGTTCAGCCATCATCAGAGAAGCTTCCTCTTGCAGCAGACACAACAAACAGAGAGCCTGGCAGTCAGACATTATGCAGAGAGTAAGAACACTGATTCCCTATCCAGGATGTCTCCATCAAATGCCTCTTGCTAAAGCTCAGGGAGCCATGTCCAGGAGGAGTGTCCTTTCATATGTATTGTGGATTCCAGTTTAGTGGTTTTAAGGGATTCCTGAGTGTGCAAATGGCTGTGTCTCTGTCTCTTGAGTCTTTTCTTGGACTCTTTCCTTCTGTTTGCTTTGTCCAATCCTGATATGTAAGCTTTTGATTTATTTCATCTTATATTATGTTTATATTATGCTTTGCTTTTATTCCTTAGAAGACTATTTTATAATGAGAGACATAAAGGGGGTAGATCTGGATGGAAGGAGAGTTGGACAGGGGAACTTGGGGGATAGAAAAAGAGAACCATAATTAGGTTATATTATGCGAGAAAAAAATCTATTTTTAATGAAAGGAAAAGCAAAATTCATTTCTTGTTCCAAACGTTTACAAAAGAGACCAGGTTTGTTGCTCAGCATAATCATTTATAGCCAGAACAGTCTATACTATTAAGTCATAAAATATAGTTGATGTGGCATGTCCTTCTGTATATGTGCTGCTTTTATTGGTTGATGAATAAAACTATTTGGGCCAGAGGCTTAGCAGGGTAAAAATCAAAAGAAAAATCAGAACAGAGGCGGGGGGGGGGGGGGCAAAGTCAAGGAAATGCCATGTAGCTACTGAAAGAGCCTGCTCTACCACTCTATGAACAGAATTAGTCAGTCCTTCTCGGGTGTTTTAAGGTGCACCTTCAACAGACTGTGTATTGCCTATGTATACAGTTGGGGAAGCATAGACACTTAAGTCTTTGCCTGTGAGTTGATGTGTCTCCATCATCTCTGCATCATGCTGTCCAGGGAAATATATACTTTTGGATGACTGATGTTCTTCTCTGTTGCTCTGGGGAATGGTAGCATTTCCTCATCACACTTTAACATGGTCTGAATTGAAGATGGAATATAAGCTGCTTGTGGGTGTTCACTGGCGTTCTCTTTCCTTTTTCCTTTATGGGTGATTTCCCCCTATAATAAAATCTTTGTAGACAGTGATAGTTTTACTTCAGGATCTGCCTCAGTATTGAAGTGTGGAGTGTTCTTACTCATCACAGTTTCTCCAGTAGGTGATTCCAAGACCAAGAGGCCACGGTTAGCCATAGCCTCTCACTAGTCCTCCTCCTCCTCTCTTTTTACCTCACTGGTCAATTGCAAATGTATTATGACTTCCAGTTTAGGGCTTTTTATAGGATTCCTGCGTGTGCAAACAAACGAGTCTGCATCTATATCTGTTTCTTGTGACTTTTCTTAGACTCCTGTTTTCTGTCATCCAATGTCATACGAGCCCAGTTAGGACAGACTCCATTAATTAGCTGCTCACTTTCTTCCTTGCAAATTAAACACAGACTTCACAGCTTCTGGGGAATCCCAGGACGGCAGAGGAAAGAGCAGCAGCTTCCATCCTAGATCTAAAGGATGGACTGACATTGGCTTAGAGCTTGGCATCTGACCTGGTTCTCACTAGCGAGCTAAAAAGGAGACTGGTTGGGGATGGCTCCCTTTCCCAAAGCAAAAAACAAAAGCAAATGTCACAGCAGGAGCAAAGCCTTCTTCCTTAGATCTCTCTGCTTGGACAGTTATGGAAAAACAAGTCTGGGATGGACAGGGGCATCCTGTGGGCACAGAAGAAAGGACACAATGATGGAGGGCTCGCACACTAAGGGTGGCATGTCAAAGCTAGAGAGAAGTAACATCCTAGCAGCACTGTTAGCAATTGAAATGACACTGAAAAAATACCATTAACTTCTTTTTGAGTGAGAAAAGAAGTTTTCAAACTGTTGGCCATCATCCTCTCTGCTATCCACAAGCGAGATTTTTCTGGTAGATGCCGCCGATTCTGCAGAACCTTTTGCCTCGTGTCTTTTTTCTTCCTCCACTTTTAAATTGCAGTTTTTCTTCAAACATGAAGTTTTGTAGAAAGCAGTTATTTAGAACTGAAGGTGATTCAGAAGTCATGGGAAAGACAGGATTCATGATTTTGGCAAGGTATCCATACCAAATGTGGGCTCTACTGTCCAGCCATGAACTCAAGTGCCAGCACCTCAGCCTTGTATGTTATGAGACTTTAGCTTTGCAGGTCACATGACCTGTAGAAGGGTGATCTGATGAGAAGATGCATCCACAAGTTAATCTTCCCAAGACCCAATTCATGCTGTTGTGTCCTCAGGGCCCCACACAATGCACTGCACACAGCAGAGCTCTAAAATGCTTTTGGATAGATTAGTGAGGAGCATCGTTCATGGACATATGATGCTGTATTGAAACCTGAAGGGTGAGTTCAGTAAAAGCACTGAAACTCAAAGCATGGTATTATTAATGCTAGGCAGTATCCCAAACAGTCAAACTCTTGCTTTCTGGAGACAGGCATAGAGGTGTAGCTTAGGCACATGGTCACAGCAAGTTACTCCACTGTTTGGAGCCCCAATTTCCTTAGATAGAAAAGCAAAGAGAGTTACTATCACTTCTTCAAGGGGGTAAGATGCCTGTCCTAGTGAAAGCAAGAAATTAGAATGTAGTTCACTACAGGAACAGCCTCTATTGGGGTTGTTCTGAAGCAAGTGTGGTTTAGTTAGCAAGTATTGGGTTGGAGGTGGGGTTGGTGGCTCATTCTGCTTACTGTTTGAAGAGGGGACAAGTTAAGCAGATGGTCAGATCAGGACTGGAGCCTACTGTTGTTAGAGGTTGTGAAAGTGGAGCCTCATGGCTGCCAGCTTGGCTGTTCTTCAAACAAGTCCTACAAAGACTATAAGTGGCTTCCAAGGGGGTAGGCACTCAGTGGGATGCTCTCCAAAGGGCAAAGGACAACATCATTACTTCCACAGCAGCTGGACGCAGCACTAGCAGTGGGCTCTGGCCACAGGCTGATGAGAAGGCAAGTCAGAGATCTGCCATCAGGGCACCTCACTTAGGGGTGCCAGAGAATGAGTCCTCTGAAAATCCTGACTCCAGAAAAACGACAAATTACCAACAGATGGCGTGAGTCACAGCCATGGAGTCCAAATGAGGCATCCGCACACGCAGGCAGAGGCCCTGTCCTGCTGAGCTGAGCTGGACGGCCACAGCTCCAGGCCCAGATGGCTGCGAAGGTCACCAGGAGGGACACCAGCCGTATGTGCTCTACTCCTGAGAACTGGCACGCCTTCGAACTCACACAGGCCTACAGGATCAAAGAACCAAAGTGTCCAAGGCGGGTGGAACAAATTTCTTTTGAGCTAATTACTTACAAGGTGTCCAGGACACGCAGCTTCAAAATACTCTATGCTAAAGGTATGGGGGGAAACGGAAGAATTGGGAAGGTCACTAGGTTCAAAGCCAGCCTCTTTTCTAAAGCTGGCCATAAACCTGGGAAGCATTTTCTGGCCTTCCTTTGAAGAAGCTGAAAAAATCTCCACTTAAAGAACTACATCCTGTCCCCCTTCCCAGAAGAAAGGCGCTAAGATTCCGAGCAAATATCCCTTCCTACACTTAATTACCATGGGATCACACTTTATTTTTAAATGCAGTCATATTAGTCTCCATTTTTCACCAACACCTGTAGTAAAAGTAATGTACAGGTTTACCTGTATCTTGGTTCCCAGTTTTTTAATGAGACCCCCGTGTCATGGAAAACCTATATACATTTGCTAGAGTTTCTTTTCTTGATGTATTTTTACAATATGGGCCTTATGTGTGAGTCTAGATTTTTGCTTTCCTATGAGTGCAACAGGGGAGAAAACAGTGAGAAGAGGAAGTTGGGAGCACGGCAATGCCAGGAAGACATTCCGCATGCAAGGGCACTATTTTACTTTGAAGCAGATTGGATGGACTTCCTTTCTCATACACTGGGTTAGAAGCCCTACAGATACGCACATTTCCCACGTCCTTTCTTTGCCACTGTTCTATAGCATAAAGCGCACAATGGAAAACTTATCTATACAGATTTCAAGTTGGTTTTCTTCTTCCATCATTACAGAAACATGGTTCTAACACAAAACCTCCCAGAGACCCATAGTAATGAAAGGAAATACTAAATTTTATTCAGAAAAAAAAACCCACATTGCGTGGGAGTTCTCACAGAATCCTGCCTGAAGGAAAAGCCTGTCTTCTGGGTTTCTAAAGCAGCTTACACACAACGCAAGGTGGCTGCCCTGCAGGAAAATGTCCCTGCCTATTCCTGCCCCAAGAGATCCAGCTGCTCCTATACTCTCACCTTTAAATTATGGAGCACAAAGGTTTTCAGTGGGCCCTCAATAATAACAGATGGACTGAAAATTGAATGAACAAACACATGTAAACAAGCAAGTTTCTGTAGTCATAGTTTGAGTTTCTTGTCCTCCCCGAGGGAAGCGCATCATGCTAAGGGGGACAGCTCCTCATGTCATAGCTCAAGATAATCTGACTATAATTCATTTCATCATCTTGTAACTCAAACTTTTATGGCAAAAGCTGCGGATCTGGAAAACCCCAACAAATTACCCTTGGCCACCCTTCCCAATATACCAACTGAATAGACCTGTGAAGTCAAAAAGCAGAGGAGAGACATGAGTAGGTCAAGCGACTCCAGTTCTGTTTCCTGGGTGCCGACTTGGGCTTTGGGCTTAAGGAGAACTAGGGCAGGGAATGAGAGGTTTGCATCAGTTAGGCAGTCCTGGCCTAGGTCCAGTCTCCTTGACCACTGTCTCGAATTCAGCCCTACAAAGTGGTCTGAAGAAGTCCATGTTGCTTGAGGAGACAAGGCAGTTCTCGGGGGATGATTACTCCTGTTTCTGGGTGAGGCTTCGCCCTCAAGCATAACTGCCATGGACTAGGGATGCTCTGTCCTGCTAGGTTCTGCTTGCCCTGGAACCCAAGGTGACAACGACCTCTATCTCTGTGCCCTTACCTTTGAAAATGGATATGACTGGTTAGACACACTCTAGAGTAATGACATTAGTTGAGAGATTAATGCCATGTCTGCAGAAGGAGGCGATTTAGGAATAGAGAAAGACAGACAGACAAACACAAAATGCGGGTATAGAAATTAGAATTTTTACCCTGGGCTTACTACCTTGTTTGACTAAGGATTGTTTAAAAAGCAGAAGTGGCTTCTTTTTCCTCTCCCGTTTAAGCAAAGGTGCCCATTTCCATCTCCTAATGAGATTTTGCTCATGTTATGTTACAGATATTCACCATCACTCTCGAAAGGCCATTCTTTAAATCAAATTTCACACATTTCTTTTCCACTCATTAATGGTGTTGAAATTTAAATTCTAGAGAGGAGGGGAGAAGAGGGGAGGGAAAGGGAGAGGAAGGGCCGAGGCAATCCCAGGAGACTGGGCTCTTTTCTTCCATTACTATTCATTTCTCTAGCATGCAAAAACTTCATTTTCCACTTAAGGACAACAGATCCTTGTCAGAGTTCAATGAACACTTCCTTCTCCTTTGAAACTTTCTCCTGAAATGCTTTGATGCCTGGAACAAGGTGGAGGAAAATCTGCAGGATTCTCTCTTTTCATTGGGAGACCCCCTTAGGGGTACCCATAGGCATATCGCCAATCACCCTACTCTATCTTTGAAAAAAAAAAAGTCAGTGACAGAAGTCACAGGTTCCCACAGCACCGCTGTACATCTCCAGCATGCATGTCCTTTTTCTTCGTGGAGCATCTGTGATGAAGGGAAGGAAGTCGGTCTGTAGAAAAGGCTCATGGCCCAGTGAAAACAGAGCCCAAGAGTTCCCTCCATATGGAGATAATGTTCTCAACACCAGGGCAGCCAGACTTATATCCTTCAGGGTCTTTAGCTGGGTGCCCCTCAAGCACCATGGACAGAGGTCAAGCAGTCAGGAGCTGGCTTCCCAACAGAAACTCAAACTATTGATTCTGTTCTTAAAAAGAAAAACAAAAGGACCAGCCGAACATCTTACTCACCAAGTAATATGTAGAGAAGAGTAACCGCTGTTCACACTGGGCACAGCAAAATGACAGTGTCCACCTTATGGGATTAAAGCCTACTTAAAAATGTAGGTTGGCTAAATGGTTTTGCTTTCCATTTGGTGCAGGAGAATTATCTGTATTCTGTCAATCATGTTTTAAATAAATGCTGATTGGCCAGGCAGGAAGTATAGGCGGGTTAATCAGACAGGAAGTAGTGGGGGGCAATGAGAACAGGAGTATTCTGGGAAGAAGGAAGCTTCCCCCGCACCCCATGTCCTGCCCAGATCACAGAAGAATCAGAATGTGACCTTCCCCACTGAAAAGGGTACTGGGCCATGTGGCTAACATAGATAAGGATAATGGGTTAATATGAGTGAAAAGAGCTAATACGAAGCCTGAGCTAATGAGCCAATCAGTTTACAACTTATGGAGACCACTGTGTGATTTTCTTTGGGACTTTCTGGCTGTGGGAACTGGGCAGGACAGAAACCTCAATAAAGCAGGCCCTCCTGCTACATCCATTGCTTGCCCTCAGCTTGTGATTCCCTTCATACGTCTCTGTCTGTTGCCTACTCTCAGTCTGTGAGTGTTTTTCTCTCTGAAGTGCTTCCTTTGGTCATGATCAGTCTCACCCTTGTGAGTATCTCACATTATTCTGTCATAAATTCTGACTATCATCCATACTATGCTTTGTGTTTCTTGTCTAAATTCTAAGAGATGACAAGGATGGAGGAGCAGAAGCGAGGCCAACAGTAACACTGTGGCTTCCATCATGATTTTTAGGGAGACTAGCAGAGGCCTGGGAGCATAGAGGACAGAGGAAAGAGCAGGGCCAATGTGCCACTCTGCAAGAATGTCACTTCCGGGTCCTCTGCTCCACACTGTGCACACACACACACACACACACACACATATGTATATATGCATTGCTATGGAACACTTTGGACAAAAAAGTGTGAAACTCAAAGAGTATTAGGAGGCAAAATAGCAGAAAGGTATACCAGAAAGTATAAGGAAAAGACCTGCAAAGTAGGTTGAAGAAAATCCAAGATGCTTATCTTTGGCTTTAAGAGAACAGAGAGAGAACTCAGTGATCCTCAAACACATGTCCTACTCAAGACATCCGCCACTTCACAAAAAGATGGGAAGTCAATTTTATCAGAAAGGAAAGGCATTATTATCTCGCACACTTGCAAAGAGGGATGGGATCGTGGATCTCCCACATATAGGACACCTAGCCTAACACATGGACTTGGTGATGACACACTGCCTGTGCTGAGAGACTTAGTGGAGGACTCTCTGTCTAGGAAATATCCAGATCCCATTTGGCCTGTACCTAATGGTGCCCATATCCAAAGATTCCTCCACCGTATCCTTAATTATCACTAAAGTCTAGAATATGATTCAAAAATCCCTGAAGAATTGAAATGTCTGTTAATAAATAGGGTTTATAAAAAACCCTATTAAGCAGAAGCCCAGCAATTGAGAAGCATCTCTTTGCATCATGCCACCCCAAACCATGCTCATACAGTTGCCAGAACAACTTCCCAAATCTTCAAATCATACCTATATGGAATGTTTGAAAAGCATCAGAGGCTCCAGAGTGTCTTCACGGGTAAACTGAACTTTGCTCTCTTGGCATCTAGGGCTTCACAGCCTGGATTCTGACTACCTTTCCTTCTGCTCTCCCAGCACCCACATACAACCTGTGCTATAGGCATATCAAAGAACCCATGTTTATCCAGCATTCAGTCATCTATATCTTTGCTTACCAAGTCCAGTGGGTACCAGACACAAGTGAGCCACTGAGCACTGGGAAATGGTTAGGTGAATAAAACAAGGACAAGTGGTGTGAAATAGACACCAGATTTTGAAGAACAAAAATAAGGAATATGAATATTGGTTATCTGCTATTTTTCTGTTGCTGCAATAAAATTCTCTGATAAAAGCAACTGATGGGAGAAGGGTTTATTTTGTTTATAGTTTTAGAAGGACAGAGTTCATCATGGTGGGAAAGGCACGGTGGCAGAGAGTGCTTGTCACATTGCATCAGCATTCAGGAAGCAGAGAGGAAACAGGAAGTGGGCCAGGCTATGAAACCTCAAAGGCAGTTGGCAGTGATGCGCTTCCTCCAGCTAAGCTCTACTTTGGAAAGGTTCTATAATTTACTAAACAGCACCACCAGCTAAGAACTCAAACACACGAGTATATGGGGATAATTTTACACTAAAACCACAACACCTCCTAAATAAATGATAACACTTACCATATGTTGAATAAAATATAATAGGCTATTTAAGTTCAACCCAATCCTGAGTACTTTTGATCAGTCTACCTTGCATTATATTTCTGGTGGATGATGTTGGCCTACAGTTATGCTCAGATTCTCAGCTGGGAGACCCTCCTGTCTTTGAATGAGAGATGGTTACATTGCATCTTGTAAAACTCAGCTTCAAGGGTTGGGGATATAAGCTCAGTCAGAGGCATGATGATTGCCTCGCATGCACCACGTCTAGACATGATCCCCCAAAACTAAATAAGCTGGGCATGGTGGTGCAAACCTGTGACCTTAGGACTTGGGTAGCAGAAAGAAGATCATTAGTTCAATGTCATCTGTGACTATATACGGCCTGGGATATGTGAGACTGTGTCTTAAAAACAAACATACATACATATACACATAAGAACAAACTTTGCATGTGCATGGACCCTCTAGGAATGTTTCCTAGCTGTGTTAATGTCCCTTATTCTTATCTTGATTAAGACACAGTTACCATTACATTGTAATCATCCTAGACCTTTCTGCTGGGGCTGATGGCAATTCCTTTATTTTCAATGGTTTTAGCTTTTTGTTTTGGACAAGTCCAATATGTTTAAGTGACTTTCTTGAACGCATGTATATGTGATGCAAGGAAGCCTACACTTTAATTCAGGAATGGGAAGTATAAAAGTCAATTACATATTTAAAGAGGAGCCAATAGTCCCAAGTGGCCAAAGTGAAGGGTGGCAAGACAGGAAGTTACAAACAAGCTAAGGAGACAAACTTCTCCTGTTGCTAATGCTTCTCAAGGTTTAGTTTTGCCTTTATGGCTTTCCCATATCTGAGAAGTCAATTTTAAATCGACTCACTTAACTTTTCTATCATCCTAAGCAACAATATCACATAAGATATTTTTCCTGATTTCTTTCTAATATGCTATCATATAATGATATATAAAATATATATTCTCTTATATAATATAGCCAAACATTAAAGTGCATTTCTATTTTTCCCAATACATATTAAATAAACATGCAAACAGTCCAAACATTCTGTCCTGTGATCCTAACCTCGTTTGCTGCATAACTAGAAATAGTCATTCCAGCCAAGGGGAAACTACAGACGCTAGGATTTATGGGAGGACTTTAAACACAGAGGTGACATCATCTGAAATCTAAAAGAGTTTCAGGCACTGATTGCAAGTCTTCTGGCAAAAATTAAAGAATGATGAGGACAGAAGCTGTAATTAATGACTTAAGAGAAATCTCTGAGCATGGAACGTTATTTTTAATTAACTTTTAAAGAAGAGAGATCAAGAAATAGCCTGTAGAGTCTGATGTGCTTTTATTTACTATCTCTAAATGATGAAGCCTTGAGAAATCTGAAGGCTGTACATAAAGTGCTATCGCATAATAAACAGCAGCAAAATTCACTCTTGATTATAGCCAGAGAGAATTTTTCTGAAAGTCTAATAACAGAATCATCTAAACATTAACACAACTATAAAAAAACATGAAGAAGAAAACTAATGGCACTGTCCTTCACTTCATTTCATGTGGCGAGTAGACCATGAGCACGGTATTATCTACTAAATACAAATGACAAGTCCGCATGGTCATGGTGCTCAGGCCATTTGAGGCACATAATCAAAAGGGACATCACTGGACTATAGAGATGTCCCAGCAGTTAAGAACACTTACGGCTGTTCCAGAGGACTGGGGTTAGGTTCCCAGCACAAATGTCATGTGGCTCACAAACATCTGTATTTACAGTTCTAGGGGCTTGAGTGCCTTCTTCTGGCCTCTGGGGATACCTGCACCTGTGTGGTGCACATACAAACAAGGAGATACACACACACATACACACATAAGTTTTTAAATTGTTTTAAAAGGCATGTAGCATTGCTAATAATTTCTATGGTCCAGTGAGATTTAGGGCATTAACTTTCAAATATGAAAATGTACACTATATAACAAAGTATATTTTCCTATATCTTCCAACAAGTTGTACTTCTGTTTGTGCATCAAACAGAAACGTCAAAAAGACTGTGTAGCACAATTACTAAAAACCCTGAGACAGATACTGGGGTTCAACTTGAAGGTCAGCAAAGCAAAGAAGCCAGCCACTGGCTCTCACCCCTCCCTACCTCAGTTTGAAATGGTGATCCTGCCACCAGGAATCCTCAAACTGGGACTGTGTATGAGAGCTGTCTCCTCCCATTTTATAATTCTCTCTAGTGATAGATTAAAGACGTGCGCCACTACCTCCTAGTTTCTATGGCAAACTAGTGTGGCTACTAGGATTAAAGGTGTGTGTCACCACTGCCTGGTCTGTAAGGCTGACCAGTGTAGCTGTTTTACTCTCTGATCTTCACGCAAGCTTTATTTATCAAAACACAAATGAAGTATCACTACAAAACTTGGAAAGAACTGATAGTGGGGTGTTGTGAATGGCTTACAGGAATTCTCACCCTGGAATGCAGCAGTTGTGGAAACACACAGGCTGTGTGGAGGAACACATTATGTAAGAAGTCTCACGACAGTTAAAATATAAGTCTCCTCAATCTAACGCCATATTTGGAAATGAAGGTCTTTACATAGGAGCAGTGAGGACAACCATCTTTAACTACATGTGGGACTCAGCTCTTTCTCTGTTCCCTACAGAGCCATAAAGACACATTTGGCAGGGCTCCTAAAATCAGACTTTGTCCCCACTGAAGGCGTAGGGCCACATTCTGCTTCCTAAAGCTGAAGGCATCCCAGTTTCTTCCACCGGCCCCAAGTCTGTGTTTCTGTCATGGTACCAGCATCTTTGCCTGGTATGCCTCTAAGCCATGTTTCATGTGGCTACAGAAGAAACATGTGACTTTTATAGGGACTACACGTTGAACTCTGAAATGGGGAAAGAGTTGTTGATGCTTCATACTGACATCTTGAAGAGAGAAAGGACACATTTGAATCTCCTCACCTCCCTAGGGAGACAAGCAGGAGTCACTCGTCTTTTCCCTCCTCTCCAGACCAGACCCACCTTGGGACCCACTAATGATGTGGACGACAGCTGTTTTTGTATTTCATGTGGAGATTCCAGTGGTTTTCAAATCCAAACTCCTCAGCAGCCTTCATTTGTACAAGTGAAGCTGCTTTAGCTCTCACTAATGGCTGCTAAGCCTGGATCTTAGCTGTTCTCTCCTTCCTGGTGGCCTGTCATGGCTGGATGATGCTTCTACTCCATAATTTCCAGAGTACTCACTCTATTGTCACTGAGGCTGGACTTGGTAGCCACAGAGCCTCCTGAGAGCCACTGCCTTTGCTAGCCAAATGTCCTCTTCTAACTGGAGTCAGAGTTGGCTGTCCCACTCAAGAACAGTCCCGTCTGAAGGTCAAAGTCAATCCTAGGTTACCAAACAATATTTCAAGGCCAACTTGGGACACATGAGACCCTGTGTTAAATGAACAACAAACGAGGAGACGGGTGGAGAAACATCAGAGTTTGAAGTGCTTTCCTCATTAGGCAAAAAGAAAACAGAAACACAGGGGTAAAAATTGAATAACTGATGTCCAATGATAGAGGAAGATAAAGTCGGCCTCAAAGGAAGCTAAGTTGTACGATGGGCTGCAGGGTGCTCCTGTTTGATCTGCAGCTTGTCTGCGCTGTGGTCCCAGCTCCTTCCAGGCAGTCTAGCGCCCCATGAAGGCAAAAAGTTATAGACTGCTGCCGCCCTGTGGCAGCCGAGTTGGTCTGGGGTTGGGGAAAGAATCCAGAAACATTTAGGAGGTTTCTCCATGTAAAAAGATTTTAGCCCAAAGACATAGGTAGCCCTCTTAGACATGACCTAAACCTGCTTTTACTGTGATGTTTTAGGCTCTAAATGAGCCTGTTTGGTATTGTTCTTGTTGTTGTTGCTTGTTCGTTTGTTTAGTTTTGTTTTATCTCAATTTTATAGTCTCTTACATCAAAGTTCACATTCCTCCAGGTCCCCAACTACAGAATACATACCATGTTTTTGCTTTTTATTTTTAAACAACTTCCTCCTGGTACCATCCAGGCAAAATAAGGGTGAAGAAGGAGCTTGGGACAGAGGCATTGGTGCAACCATGACAGCCCCTTTCAAGTAAACACTATGTAGCATGGTCAAGTCATACTTGCCAGATTCCCATTGTATCTTTAGATCTTCAGCTGGTACCCCATGTGAGCCCAGCACTCAGTGACCATTTTCTCACTGGTGGGTTGACTGGATGGAGCTAAAATTCTTTTTGTTTTGTTTTGTTTTGTTTTGTTTTCGAGACAGGGTTTATCTGTGGCTTTGGAGCCTGTCCTGGAACTAGCTCTGTAGACCAGGCTGGTCTCGAACTCACAGAGATACGCCTGCCTCTGCCTCCCGAGTGCTGGGATTAAAGGCGTGTGCCACCACCGCCCGGCGGAGCTAAAATTCTTGCCTTCTGAATACAACTTGCTATATTTTACCCTTACTAAAAATACTAACTCAATGGTTCATGTTTAGAAAGTAAATTGAAGGATCATTCTCCAGAGAAGGCTGACAACAAGAATACAGCCAACCTTGACATTCAATAGTGCCCGAGGTGCAATGTGAATGAGCTAGCAATATTTGAAGGGCCACTCAAATTAAGCAGTTTCTATGTAACTGTCATAAATCTGTGTTGATTAGGAGGATCAGCATTGGAAAGTCAATAAAGTAAACTACCCATTTTTGTTAATTCCAGGAACCCATGCAGACAAAGAAGTGATTTAAAAATATTCCCAATAGTAAAAAATTTATTTGAACAATTATTTAATGCAAGGAAAAGATTATGAACTAAGGGGATCTAGAACTGTCCTTCCAAGGCAACTCAACAGGTGACACCCTCTTCACCATGCCAGAGCATGTCCCCAAGTCAAACATGCAGGTAAATGTTGCAACAGGAAAACACAGAGAATAATGACAGGAATCCTCTCGGCAGTGTTGCGGAGATTTACAGCAATTCACAACTATCTCTTTTCAGATCCTATTTGCTACAAGAGATTTGGGGAAAATAGAAAATGTCTTCCTTTTAATTTATAAAACTGAAGTTTTAGGGGGACTGGAGAGATGGCTCAGCAGTTTACAGTGCTTCCTGAGCTTCCAGAGAACCAGAGCTTGGTTCCCATCATCTACACTGGATGACTCCAGCTACAGGAGATTGGATGCCCTCTTCTGGTCTCTGTGGGTACCTACATGCTTATGGCATATACTTAACACACAGATGCCTAAATATCCTCATTAAAAATATACTATCTTAACCCCAGATGTTCTCTTGAAAAGAAACAGTTGAGTCTAATGATCTTTGTGTAAATGTGTATTTGCATGTGTGTTCATGTGTATGTCTTTGTGTGTGTGTGTATACATTCTTACGTGTGTATGAGCACTTGTGCACTGTGTGCATGCACGTGGAAGTCAGAAGGAACCCTCAGGGTTTCATCCTTCAGGCACCATCTTCCGTGTGTTTTAGGCAGTCTCTCTTATTGGCCTGGGACTGAGTCAGGCTAGGCTGACTAACAAGTGAGCTGCAGGGAGTCCTTCTTGTCCCCCCTCTCCCCAGAGCTGGAATTAGAAATCTGCCTCTGGGCCCCGCATTTTCACATGGGTTTTGAGGACAGCAAACTTGCAAGTCAGATGAGCTATCCTTCAGGCCTTGGGTCAAGGTACTCTACACCTCACATTGGAGTTTGGGGACAGTAACTTACTATTTTTAAAATTACATTTATTATTACTAGAATTCTCTCTCTCTCTCTCTCTCTCTCTCTCTCTCTCTCTCTCTCTGTGTGTGTGTGTGTGTGTGTGTGTGTGTGTGTGTACTGTGATGTAGGAGGGAGAGCAAATGTGCCATGGTGTATACATGGAGGTCAAAGGATAACTGTCGAGTCAGTTCTCTACTGTCTTCTTCACAGGGTGCCTACAACTGAACTCAGTTGTCTACTTTCACCTTTGCAGGGGTGCCTACAACTGAACTCATGTGATCAGGTTCGAGTCACAAGTACCTTTACCCTCTCAGCTGTCTTTCCAGCTCAAGGCCAATTTTAAGAGTGCCCCAATACCGATCTGTAGGAAAACACCCAATTTTCACCACATGCATATGCAAAATTTACAACAGAGCCATTCTATTATCGAATAACAATGTAGAGGTGTAGGAAAGAGTCGTGTGTAGTTTCCGAACTTTTACTCGCACTAAATTAATAGTTCCAAACCATGGCTAAGAGTTGCTTTTTAATATTTATTTTATTTTCTTAACTTTGTGTATATGTGGGTGGGTGGCGGTATTGGTACCCGTGGAGGTCAGAGGCTTCAGAACCTTTCAGATCTGGGGTTACAGGTGATTTTGAGCTGTCTGATGGGGTGCTGGAAACAAAGCTAGATTCTGTTGTTCTCTTAACTGCTGAATCATTTCTCCAGACCAATTAATTGATAGTTTTGGCATTTTGTTTTATTTATTTTTAATGTTGTAGTTTTAGTGTTGTAAAGAAGTAAGATAGATAAGAATTCTTGTTATATTCTTTAGGAAGCTTCTTACTTGGGAAAGCAATGACAGTATTCAATTTCTGGTAAGACAGAAGTAGCATTCATTCGGTTCATTCAATCATTCATTCATTAATTCAACAATCCTTCCTACTACTCAGGATTATCTCAGTTTAATATGCACATGCCCATACATTTACTGTCTAGCATCCCCTTTTTATGTGCTAAGGCATAAACCTGATTAACTATAACAAAACGGAGGGAGTATCAGTGCTTAGACTATGAAGGAAACACTGCTAGAAAAATCTGGAGGTAAAGGGAGACTTGGAAAAAACACACTTCAGCAAGAAAGAAAACCAGGTGGAGGCAGGGAGAAGACTCCAACCATCAGGGAAAGAATCTAGGCAATGATACAGAGGAGACAAGGTGGGCAGGAAATGGTTGCATTTGCCAAGAACATGGTAGGAAGAACAGTCCTTGGAATTGAGCTGGATTAAGTTATTAAGCCCAAGGGACAATACTGAAATGTCATCTTGGGAAGTTTCAGCTGTGTGAAGTGGGCCATGAGAATTATCAAGGGATCTAGAGGCAGACGATGGATTAAGAGATGGAGCTTCAGAAGATCAATCTGACAACAATACATAGAAACCTTAGAAGGAAAAGGGAAACAAGGAGCCAGGTGGACACACACCCCTGCTGTCTCAGGAACAGGTGCTGAGGATGTGGAGACAGGGTCCTTCGGGAAGACTGACACAGAAGGAGAATCCGAAAAGTCTGGAGACAAACACCATCAGAGCAGGGAGGGAAGGAAAAGGGAAGACTGTTTACGGAGGACCCGCCACATAGCACAGCACCATGCACAGGGCGAGTACCACTGCTTGCCTTCATACAGGTCAAATGTATGCCATGGGATAACTACCAATCTGGGCACTTTCACCCTCAATGTGCACTGGTTTGGATAGTATATTAAAGAAGCATGTTTATTTTATTTACTAACTTACTTACTTCTTCATTGCAGTATTGAGAATTGAACCCAGCATGCGAGGCAAGCGCTCTACCACTGAGCTATGCCTCAGTACCATGCATTCTTGTGTTATCCCATACATTTCTTCTTTTTCTCTACAAAACAATCCACCAGTTTAGATATCCGGAAGCTGATGCTCAGACAAGTGAGTTATATAATGACATGTGGCTGGTTGGTGGTAAAATGTAGATATGACTCCAGATATACACTCTTCCTCAACCTATGGACTTTCTATCAGCTTCTACTTAAGTGGGTGGTTGTGACCTGTAGCATGTAGGGACATCGGGAGGAGCAAAGGTGTATGAGGATGGTACCTCATGGTTGGAGGTGTGGTCTCTAAGGCTCTGGAAGGACATTGAAGCAGTTGGAGACACTGGCTGGAGCTCAGTAGCAAAGTCACATTTTTGTTAGAGATGTTTCAGCTTTCTACATGAACAGATGTGGGAAGTGAAACCCTGGGACCAAACAGCATTGCCACACATGAATCATGGGACAAAGGGTATTACTCTGATGTCTGCAACAGCCAGGCACACATAACACAGTGAAGAACAAGCAGGAGACACCGGGGAGGGGAAGGAAGAATTGTCTGTAAGAATGAAGGTATATCTTCCCTATAATGATCTAAACTTTGAGGCAGAAATAACATGTGTACTAAAATGATGGCTTATCACTTTAGTCAGTATTTTTTAGAAATCATCTCACTATGTAATCAGCTCCAAATCCCCATGATCCTCCTGCCTCAACCTCTCAAATTCTAAAGTTATAGGAGAGTTGTAAAGGAGGTCGTTTGTTTGTATCCTGGCCGCCAGGCAGCTCAGACCCAAAATAATCACACAGAAACTATATTTCTGGCCAATCACATAAGTGTATTCCTATCTAGCTCTTATATCTACTAATATTTTATATTTTACCATGAGGTTCATGGCCTACTGGCAAGGTTCCAGCTTCTGTCTTTGGCAGGGCTACATTGCTTCTCCCTGACTCTGCCCTCTTTCTCCCAGCATTCCGCCTAGTTTTCCCTACCTAACTAAGTTCTACCTTGCTATAGGCCAAGCCAGTTTCTCTATTAACCAATGATATTCACAGCATACAGAGGGGACTCCCACATCATAGGATTTCCTTACGATGGCTAGCAGTAGCACACTCTGAAAAATATTTATATTTATTTATTTAGCGTATGTGTGTTTGTATGCACCATGTCACAGCGTGCATGCCACAGCAATGACGTGACCAGGGGACAGCTTGAAGGAGTTGGTTCTCTCCTTCCACATGGGTCCTGGGGACAGCACTCAATTCATCAAGCTTGACAGCAACTGCCTTTACCTGCTGAGCCATCTTGTACACTCAGCAGCTCGTTTTTAATAAAGTTTCACCAGAATACTTTCTCATAATCTGATTGACAAGGAATTGCAATTTCCTTACTTTGAGTAATTAGAAGTACCACTAATAGAACATTCTAAGCCATACTCATTCCATGTTGCCCTCTTTTTCATCCTAGGCTATACAGAATCAGGTATGTAAAGAATGCAAGGGGCTGTTATCAACATCACTAGCATCTTCCAGGTGGGCTAGGACAAAATGAAGTGCTTTTACTGTCCAAGCACAGATGAGGACAACTCAGATGCTGTTGTCATGGATGTGCAGTGAGGATAGAAATGGAAATGAAGACAGAGGAACAAAGTAGGGAAAACAGTTAAAAAGCAGTACCAAGGCCGGATAGGCTGCTTTGTGCCTGTCATGCCCGCAGCCAGGGCGCTAAGAAGACTCTCTATGAGTTCTAAGTGAGCCTGGGTTTTGTAGTTTAGTTTCAGGAAAACCAATAAATCAATGAATAGCAGTGCCCTCGAACTGAACATTCACTTACACTGGTAAAAATGACTTTCTCCTCGAGAACTTGAGTTACAAGTCTTGTCATTACTTCATACTATAAGCTGAACGGCATTAAGCCCCTGTGAGTCAAAGGTTCTCAAACTTGAACCTCATTGCCCAGATCGTCATGACGATGGCCTCGATGGCTGAATCACATCTCAGGAGGTTCTGACTCAATTGGTCAGGATGGTCCCTGAGAACATCTGTCTCTAACCAGGACCTCACTCCCCGAGCCACTGCTTTACACTCCAGGGTGTGAGTCAGGCAGAGGCTGGCTGGCCGCTGCTGCCTTCAGCAGAATGACAATGGAGCACCCACAAAGGCTGGGCTTCTCGTGGCACTCTGGAAAATGATTCAACAACATGACTTGGAACAGAGGGCCAACTTTTTGCCTCATTGTCTGTGTTCTGACTCCAACCTAGCTTAATATTTTGGAAAATGTTACCCTTTTCCGTACTGAGCAAAGTAAATATTTGGTCAGTTGTTAAGGATGAGCTGCAGAGCGGGACCCAAGGATGTATCCAAATTCAGCAGGGAGGCTGGGAGCTGCTTTGCAGCTTTCTCCAGACCGTGATTTGTAATGGACTTCAGCAGCCAGCAGAAATACCAACCACTTGATCTATGAAGAAAAGGCTGAATGAACCTTTTCATAGCAGAATATTTTTTTCCACACCAACTCATTACCCTTGGCAGTGAGAGGAGAAAGGGAGACCAAATACTTTTCTGTCAGGAGGATTCCATATGGGCATTGTTCTCAGAGGGCTAAGTCAGAAGCGGCAAGTCTCAAATTGGAAGAAATTTTTAACAACCCATGTGGTTTGACAATCGACAGGACTAGGGCCCAGGGAAGGTCGATGCCATTTACCAGAAAAGCAGACGGTGACAGAATTGAAGCTGTGATAAAACTCAGAGGCTCCTGACCCTGGACCAATAATTTTCTTACCACCACCCCCAACTCTCAGAGATAAGAGTCACTGAGACGCCTCAGCAGGTAAAGGTGCTTGTCAGGAAGCCTGGCAGCCTGAGCTTTGTCCCTGGTATACACAGTGGAAAGGAAGAACCGTGTTCCACAGTTGTCTTCTGACCTTTGCACAGGTTGTATGGCATGTGAGCATGAACACCACACACACACACACACACACGTGCGTGCAAAATAAATAAATAAACATGATATTCGGTTACAGCAACAGAAAATTTATTTACATACATAAACTTTAGAAGAATAATGAATAGGTTTTCAAGCTGAAACCCAAATTCTACTGACTGTATGCTTTATGAAGCACGTTCCCTGATAATCAATAACCCAATTGGTTGTGAATGCTGAGGGAGTTGATAGAAGGGGTCTGAGAGTCCTTTCCTTCCTTTCTAAGCATCTTCTAATTTGCATTCTACTGCGAGGATCCGGACCTCTTTAATGTACTATGTGGCTAGGAAGTATAGAGATACGATCCTGATTAGGATGAAATTCACATTTCGGCAAAATACTATCCAGGGAGATGGCATGGGATTTATGTATCTCTGGCAAAGGACATGTGAGAAGCTAAGTCCTCAAGGTTACGTGTGGAGGTGAAGTTATGTTCTGAAGTGAGGTCACTGAAAGAAAACTGGGACTCGAAAAGGCCCACTGAGTTGAGGCACTGCGCTGGCTAATCTTGGTTGTCACCTTGACACATCTGAGAGGAGGGAGCTTCAGTTGTTACCCGCCTCCAATCAGACTCACCTGTGGGCGTGTCTGGGGGCATCTCGGCTGCCAGCTGATGGAGGACAATCCAGACTATCATAGGGAGCACCATCCTGAGGCAGCCGGGTCTGCACTATAGAGGAAAAGTAGCTGACTGTGGGTCCAGAAGCAAGCCAGTGAGCCGTGTCCCTCCTTGGTTTCTACCTCAGCCTCTGCTTGAGCTCCTGCCTGAACTTCTGTCAGTGACAGACTGTGACCCTGGAGTTGTATTTTGAAATAACTGCTTTCCTCCTCAAGGTGCTTTTGGTCACTTTTTCATCACAACAGCAGAAACCAATTTAGACGAGGCCTTCAGATGGCATCGGCGATGAGAGGAACAGAGATGAGAGCCGTTACTCTAGCTCTACTGTGGAATGCCCTCTGCCACACGATTGCCATGTGCTTGGACATCTCATCTTCCATAAGTATGAGATTAATCAACTTATTTATAAATTACTCAGTAAGGTATTTGGTTATAGCAACATAAAATTGACTAGAACGGGAGCACATGTAGGAGGTGAAGGATATCATCACAAGGATAAAAGAGCGATTTGGTCCTACTAGCATGCATTTCACTTCAACTTGGGAGCTAGAAAGAGTCCACTGCATTGTTACGGAGGGATAAAACGGGGTAAGTGCCATAAAGCATTTTTTTCAGATTTGAAACATTCCCTCCAGGGAGGAACAGGGAGACTCCTGAAACCCTAGATGTAAACAAACTCCTGCACATCTAGGAAAGCTGAAGCTTAGGGGCATCACCAGAGCTAGTCCAACTGCTATACAAGCAGAACATAGGTGCTGGGGGAGGAGACTTACCAAAAGACGGGAAAGGGGCTTCTCCAGCCTGCCCATTGTCAAGCTGCCAGTCATGCAGAGAGCTTTCCCTAAAGAGCTTTAGTGAGTGTCTACCATGTTGGGGAAGACTTTTGACAATGCCATTTTGTTTGAGTCACCCCTATCCCTGGCAGTAGCACCTGACCATATACCTACATCCAATCCCAGTAAAAACTGAGCGGTTCTCCAAGTAGGATGTTAAGAAAATCATTCTTATGGTCTGCCACAGGTCCCCATGTGGTATGAGGTGGCACTGTGCATTGTGATTCCCCAAGAAAACTCCCCTAACAAGGACTAAATGAGGGAAGCACGTTGTAAACACTGGCTCAAGATAGGAAAGAACCCAGGGGAAATGAGAGGTGTCCAATGTTGAGTTTGCTGAAGCTAAGAGGAAGTAGGATTTACAGCTGATCAAAGAGAGCTCCTGGAGCCTCGGAGCACCAAGAGTGAGCAGTGATTGGCACGACAAAATAGTCAGTAATTTATTCATGTTCCATCAGGTAGATATGGACATCAATGACAGTTGAGAATGGGTGCATGAGAGGCCAAACGGCAGTCAAGATCTGTTCTTAGGTTAAACGTGACTTGAATCCAGATCCTTAAATTCACAGACACTGTGACTTTGGGTTGTCAGGCAATCTCTAGATGCCCCATTTTCTTCACCTGCACCATAGAGATAATAATACCTATTTCTCTGTTTTGCTGACTCACTTTCTAGGTACTTACAAAGCATCAGCCATGAGTCTGGCATTTTTCAAGGTGCCAGGTGATAGAGAAGGCAGCTAAGCTCTCTGTTCTTCATGGATTCACACTTCGGGGTGCGCAGAGGGATTCAGAAAATATTCAAATATGACGAGTGAATTAAATTCATCGACAGTCGCTAAGGCTGTGAACAAGACGAAACAATGTCTCTTTAGAAGGTGTTATGCATGAAAACCTGTAAGAGCAGGGACAGCATCGAGACACTCTGGAGGAGAGCAGTAAAGGCCTGCTGACCACAATTCCCGGCCCCTGCTGCATTTGTGTGTCCTACGTGGAAATGAATACTCCATGACGCAGCTGGTGGTGAGGGCTAGAGGAAAGAAGGCCAGGTAAGGAAGGATGATTGGTAATGGAGTCCACAGTACAGAGGAACCATTGAGTCATTAGTCATACTTTGTAAAAGCTTCCATGATTTATTAATGTCCCCTGTAAAGTGAAGCCAGGCACAGGCCACTGCTTTTCCAACCTGTGACATCCGCATCCAGGCCTTGCTACACAGGAAGGGCTCCATGCCACTTTGTTGATCTCACCTGCTCAACACAAGCCCAGCCTGACTATATTTTCACAAGCAACGCATACAAGTTTTAGACTTGGAAATGATGTTAGTCTGATGGGATTCAATTTTCACATCATGACTAGATGTTTGAAGGTTTTTTGGAGCAGCCTTAGAAGTCCCGAGGAACAGAGGGTTAGGGGAGGCAAGAAGGGCAGGACTCCAGATCTCTGGGTCATATTTCAACCAAGGGAATTCCAAAGATGTCTATTTTGTGTTTTATTTTTTGCAAGAACACTGAGTTGTGCTGCTAAAAGACAAACAAACACACACACAAAAAAATGCCCAACAACTGAAAGTCACTAATTGACCCTCAAGCTTCCTTGGGGTCACTAGGTAACCAGAGCTGACGTGAATCGAGCACATCCCCTGACTCCTGCCTTCCCTATGTGCTTTGTGATATAACAAGGTCTGTTTTGATCTTGAGAGATAGGGAACTTAACGCTCGACTTTCTGTTCATCAGTATGGACTGTCTTTCACAGACACATCTTCCTGCGCTCTGATGTTCTCCCGAGAACCATGTCTATCTCATTAACTTCTACAGCAAACAAAAGACCTGTTTCTAGTTGTATTGTAATTCACACAAGCTTCGTCAGAATTAGGAGATGTTTCAGTCAGAGGAGGGTTTAAGGAACAAGAGTAGTTTATAGAAAGTTTACAAAAATGTTGCCTTGCTTTTCCCCACTTGAGGGGAAATTAAGGCTGAAAATTGCTGAGAGAACACTCTAGAATCTGAGGGAAGAAAGTAGCAGAAGTTTAGAAATGATTTTAAATGTGAGAATGGATATGGGTGTCCTCCAAACAGGAATCAATAACTTGGAATACGGGAAGAGTTTGTATTTTGTTTAAACCCAAGTTTAGAGGTGGGCCACCCATTGTAAGACTTTAGAAGCACTGTTAAAGAGATAATGAATTCTGCAAAGTTTAAAAAGACGTGTGTTAAACACTCGCTTTAGGGACAAGAAATAAGGTAGGGATTTAGGTCACATGGTAGCAACTCTCCTATTTGGAAAAAGAATTGTAACAATCAAGAAAATATATCTTGTGCTTCCGATCACAAAAAGTAATACTGACATTTAAAAAGGGCATTCTTCCATGCTTCCCAGATCAGTTGCCTATAGTTAACAACTCATATTTACAACTTGATACTTGTGCTCTTTGGAATCTTATACAACCATAGCAAAGGAATCTGTGGAAACACTAAGAGACCAAAATGTATGTGATGAGCTGAACTTAAAAAGTCAATCACCAGCAGCCAATTTAACAAAATGCTTAGGAGTAAGAGAACGTGGAAGGATCCAGAAGGAAACAGTAAAATGGTCACACTGATAGAATAGTAGGTAATGTTTCCCTTTTCTTTATTTTCTTATAATTGTGCTCTCCTGCCTTTTAAATAGTAATAATAGAAGCGAGAAGAGAAATCCTGAAAACCAAGCAGCAGCAGAAGGGAAAGAAAAGAAAAAGCTGGAGGTAAAGAACAAATACCCTCGAGAACTTTTTATGAAAAATTGCTCTTGTTGTATTTTTTCAGCAGCCGGCTAATAGTGATGATTTGTTAATTCAGTAAAATAGTTTATTTTAGATGGGGGCTTATAATGAACGGTGATGAACTGGAGATTTACTGTGCCCCGCTCATGGTGGTCTCGGAGTTTCACATAAACAAGAGCTCCTCCATAAACGAGCTAAGGGAACACCTAAACATGATTCACACCGAAAGCAAATAATAAAACAGACCTACAAAGGGTCTGACCAACAGGCTGGCAAGGACTCAAACATCCACTAACACAGTCAAATACCTTGTAACAGGCCAAAATTCACCGTTTGCAATTAAAGAACAAGTGATATCCTGGTATCTCCACCATCATGGGGCAACTGCTTTCCTCTCCAGGTGATGAGATAAAGAGGGAAAAGGAGCCCAATCGGGGAGGAAGGGGCTCACGTTGGGGGAGGGGCTTGAGGTGTGGGAGGGGCACCAGTATTCCCAGTCTCCCTCAGCACCTGGTTCTGCCTCTCTCAGGAGACCTGGAGATCCTGAGGTCAATTGAGAATGGGACTTGGGTGCACACTTGATGAAACGCATGATAAGGTTGTTTGGGTCTGGATGATTTGGGGTTGGGTGCTTTTGTTTCAAGGCCACATTTTTAAATTGTCTTCCTTAAAGGGGCGTAAAAATTCTTGGATTTCTCTTCTGTCTTTAACCAAGAGCAATCGGATTTGAGCTGCATGTTCTTCGTAGCCCCTTTGTCTTCTATGGTGGTTGTTACCCAAACTCTGGCCCTGGATGGCCAGCTGATATCTGGTGACCTTGGCTGTCCTGCACTAGGTGGTCCAGTACTAAGTGCTGTATGCTGCCGGGACCACAATCTGGATGTTAAGACATCTCTGCATTCAACCTAGTCTACACTATTGATTTTAGATTCTCGATTTCCCTGGGAGCTTGTTTCCCCAGATCCCCCTCCCTGGGAATTTCCTTGTCAACCACTGTTCCTATCTACAGACAGA
This sequence comes from Alexandromys fortis, assembly GCF_014885135.2. Lineage (NCBI taxonomy): Eukaryota > Metazoa > Chordata > Mammalia > Rodentia > Cricetidae > Alexandromys > Alexandromys fortis. The sequence goes on from NW_026068086.1 coordinate 1,063,627, forward strand.
AGACACTGACTCCGGACATCATTAAGATAATTAGCAGAAAGCTGGGATTATATGATATAATGGCGTCTGAAGGCTTAATAAACTCCCAAATATGTAGAAGTTTTGTAGTGGGAACCAATCAATCAAGTATCCCACTAACAAGTTCTTTCAAGCTTTATGCCAGGAAATATCTCTATCTCTATCTCTATCTCTATCTCTATCTCTATCTCTATCTCTATCTCTATCTCTATCTCTATCTCTATCTCTATCTCTATCTCTATCTCTATCTCTATCTCTATATCCATATCTATTCCCAAGTACCTGGAGATGACAGAGGTAAGGAAGCCCTACTCAATGTTAGTACAACGCAGAAGCGGTCCCAGAGTCCCTTTGCATCCCAAGGTCTAGTTCTCACCACGTGTCAGCTGGCATTTGCTATCCCTGCTCTGCTCTCCATTGTTCTGCTTTTATGGATGAGCTAAACCAGAGACCCCAAGGCATCCTGACAACATCAGACAAAGTCTTTGCTGAAAAGAATCTTCAAGAGCAGATCTTGCCCTGCTGCTAAACATCACTTCAACTTGTACAGTCTCCCTGGTAACAGAGAAGAGAGTAATAAGTGAGCATCCTGTCAGCTGAAAGTTTGGTCACATAATTCAAACAGGTTTTAAGGCCTCTCAGCACGGTGCTTTTCACCGAGTTGTCCCAGGATGAGCCTTTTGTCCTCCATTTCCCTGTCCACACACCTGGTGACTTCCCCATTCATTATTCTGCAGGAATCCTCCGAAAGGAACACAATGGAACTCAGAGAAACCCAGAGCAGCCCTGGACCTGATTCAGCCGGTCTTCATAATCAAAGGGCTCTCACACAGACTGTCAGAACTCTGGACAGAATGGGAGAAAGGAGAAGTCTGCTGAAGGGGGAAAAAAGAAAAGAAACTAGAAAACTGCCCGTGTCTCTATTTTAAATCCAGCTTCAGCTTAACAAGTAAGATGTATTCACCAGAGTTGGGGAAGGCGACCCGTCCACCAGAGCGACTCAAGGTCACAGTGCCTCAGAGTCACTCAGACTCAAGGTCACAGTGCCATTGACAAATGATAGCGAGTGGGGAAAATCCGGCCTTCTACTTGCCTTTTAATTACAAGTCTGTTCCAGCAGTCACCCCTTCATTTCTGTGTCGTCTACGCGGTTCCTGCACTATAACCGAAGTGGACAGGTAGGACAGAGACCGTGAGGCCTGCGAAGTTTAAAGTATTTAGTATCTGTTTTTTTACAGGAAAAAAACGGCTGACCACTGTCTTACACTGTGTATTTATGTTTCATATGAGGAAGGAAGTACAGAGGGCAGGGACATAGGACACACCGGGCCACTAAAGGCAAGACTATTTGCTTTTATCACGGCTCTCATCTCTAGGTGACCGTGGTCCACAGTAGCTACGTGGATTATAGTCACAAACCTAACATTTGGGTCAGAAGCAAGATGGGAAAGAAGATGGTTTGTGGGTCCTTTCCTTCTCCCCAAGAGTCAGCTCCCCCATTAATTGGCCTTCCTGGTGATTCCATAAAACCTCCTTTTAATTTTGTTTGCCAGCACCCTAGTAATTTGCTGTGTCTCCCTGAAAAGGGCATGAGAGATAGAAAGACTTTGTTTGCTGGTTCGCTTTATTCTTGATGACTACACCCTTGGATAAAAATAGGCGTCTATTGTTCTGGAGAAAGGAGAGAGTATATGTTGAATTAGGCCCACAGCAAACTTTGTTACAAATTCTGATTTGTGATGTCACAAGTAGCAAAATTTATGGGTAGCCCATACCCTTTCCATTTGGGAGTAGAAATTTTTAAATCTTTAAAGAAATTTCTAAGTACGATTCCTTCTGCCTGGTGCTCACCACTTGTGCTTATCAACCAGTGACTGAGCAGCTAACTGCTTCAACAGGACACACTGAGAAGCCACCATGGTCCACGCACAGGGCGAGGGACATACAGTGTAGTCATCTCTAACTTCTGTCCTCAGGAGGTCATGTATGAGCATGACCTGTCAAGATGGGATGGCTGTTTGTAGGGACAAGGGAGGAAATTTCCCTGAGCAACAGAGAACACACATAAGGAAAGTGGGAGACTAATTGTATGCTGAAAAAACAGTTGGGAGGAGATGGTGGGGCGAGAAAGAGAGGCATATATATCTTAGTATTAGGAAGCAGCATGTATAGAAGCCTGAAGAGACTGAAAGCATGAATATATGGATCCCAGACAGCAGTGGTATGTAATGGAGGGGGGAGTCAGTCTAAGATAGGCAAAGACCACTCCCAGGACAGAAGCGAATTTAGCACAAAGACCTTGCATTTAACCTGGGTATTAATGAGCATCCACTGAAGGCTCTTGTGGATAGACTTGTGTAATCAGTGTTTCAGAAGGATCATTGTGGTCAGTGGGAAGGGTTGAGGCGGAAGAGCAGGTAGGAAGACAGGGAAGACTTCAGTGTACCACTACCACGCATTATATGCCGTTGCATGAGATCTATTCCCCAATAGCTAAGTAAAGAGATAGAGCTGTTAGTAAGACCCGGGATTTATCCAATCCGCACAGTCACACTAAGGAGCCTTATCCTCCAGACAGAGTAACCTGGGCACCAGAACACTGGAGTGCTTTGCTTCTGTTCTCAGGCGCTGCTGGGCAGTGGACAGAGCTTGCATCGTGGGCTTCTGAGCCCAAGACCAGGGCTCTTTCTGAGACATGTCAAGAGCAATGAACATTCCAGACTCAACCTGTCACCCATAAATCCAACCCAGCCAGTCCTATTTGCATGCTTTGGCAGTCACATACCCTAGTGGCATTCGTGTAGGAAAACGCCGAAGCATTTCCCTCCCATTGCTTTCTGAGGCACGACATCAAGAGGATTTTATTAGGATTTGGCGAAGTCTCTTCATAGGAAAAATCAAGCATATATTTTATTATTTTTTTGTTTAGTGCTGTGGCATTCATTCAAACACACATAAAACGTTGATTTCTCTATCATTCCAATTCTCAATTTGATTACAGTCCATCTCCCATCATTTATGCAAGGAGCCATAGAGACCCTCACTTCCCTTCGTTAAAGCCTATAAGTCAACAAAAATTTACAGTATTTTAATTTTTGGTTATTCTCATAGTTTTCATCTCAGAAAAATCATTCCAGATACCCTTTGATGCTCAAGCTCAGTTTCAGTTTAAAAACTGCCCCTCATTTACTATGATACCCAATCCATTTTTAAAAGATTTAAAACCGTGCTTATTACTGACCATTTCTGTCTTTTTCCTGGCTAGACAGTAAAATCCTGACCCTTGTTCTGCACTAGTAGATTCAGTACACCGACGATGAACACGAGGAGGTCTGGGAGAGTAACTCAGCAGTAGAGAACACACACAATAGACACCAATACTATCTTCTTCCAGGAAACAAAACAAAACAAACAACAACGAAAAAACCCTGCTAGTAATTAAACATGCATAAATGACTTGTTTTTGCCATTAATCCCAAACAGCAGGGGATAACCATTTGTATAGAAGCTACATTGTATTGAGTAACACATATAGGAATGTTGAAATGTGCATTCTCTTATTTAAGTGAATGCCACAGGTCATTACAATGTAATGCTAGGAACTTACATATGTAAACACGGAAAAGGCACAACAAAAGTACTCGAGGACAGAACATTTTCAACCTTACTGCCATTAACTGTGATCATAGCTGCATTTGTTGCCCACCGCTGAGCTACACTTTACATTTGTGGGTGACAAAAGTATCTAAAAGCAAGGATAGGGTTAAAGCAAAGATCTGCCAGGCTCAGAGGTGCACCTCTGTAATCACCAATACATGCCCCTCACACTCAGGAGGCTGAGGGAAGAGGATCCTGAGTCAGAGATCAACCTGGACTACATAGTGAGACCCTGACCAAAGGAGGTAGAGAGGAAAGCTGTACACAGACTACCAAATTAAGAAAAAAAAGTAACATAAAGCTCCATAGTTTTCACCAATCAGACATTCAGAAATGGATGCTTTTTTGATACCTAAGTGAAATGGAAAAGGTTTGTTAATATTTATAGGGAAAAAGCACTGAAAATCAAAACAATGGCATGTGTTTGCCACATGGATTTAAATTCACAATAAATGCTCTACTGAGCTTCTCTGTTTTGTCCGGTTCCTTATATTTATTACACCAGGTTAATTTCATTTTTATTATCTCCTGATAAAAATCGGCTTGAGGACTCTATGGTAAAACACCCTAAAAAGGAACTGAACCGCTCTCTGTGGTTGGGCACCACTGGTCTTCTTCCTGGAGAAAAGCCACCTCGTTACAGTTTACATTCTTCCCCATCACAGGGCTCTATCAAGCACACAGGAAGTTTGTTTTCTAATTGTTTGATAATTGATATTTTCTAAAACTTTCATCTCCTACTCCTTCCGGTTCCTGGTCCTTCACTAATTTTCTGTTTGTTTCTTTCTTTCCTGTGTGTGCATTTGTGGAAGCCCTAGGGAGGGAAGTGGGGTCGATAATCACTCATACACGAGCATAATCATTCACAGGACACTGAAGGAGACTGTGAGGAGCAGTAAGGCACTGCGGAGCTCTGTTCCCAGAGCCTGGGATACAGAGGCGAGCACAGTGAGGCACTGACTTCCTTGAGTGTGAAGGAGGAGGACTGGAGAAGCTAGTGAACGGGCTGGAGAGAGAGCTCAGTGTCAAGTGCTGGAGTGGCGGGAAAAGGAGACTCACTGGCAAGCCCATCTCCCCAACTGGATGACACCAAGGACAGTGAGAGACCCTGTCTCCAAAAGAAAGAAAAGGTGGACGGTGTCTGTTGAGCGAGCCAGGGTTGTTGTTTGCTTACCAACACGTACAAATTTGCGTGTTCATATGAACACACCCTTTTATACACATTAATACAGTGTGTTGAGGTGGCTAGTGAACAGGGAATCTTTAGCAGTGCTCTGAAGGAGATCAGCTGCAGGGTTCCATTTAGTTCCTATGACTGCTGCAACAAATTGTAAATGGCAATGGCAACTGGTGACCTCAAAATTCTCGACGTTGAAGCCAAAGAGGCTTCAACAAGATGAATCTAGAATGTTTTCAGCACAGTGGTTCTTGTGAAAGTTCTAGAACAGAACTTTTTTTTTCTTTTTTTGGTCCACCCTGCATCTGCATCTACAGGGAACTTGGGCCCCTTGATTCCTAACCCCTTCCATCTTCAAACCCGTCGCTGGCCTATCACTTACTCTTCTCATAGTAGACACTGATTACACAGGGCCGACCGGACAATCCAGAGATGACTAGCAATGTACATTTCACCCACAATTCACTTTTTTTTTTTTTTTTTTTGGACATAGAGTCTTGCTATGAAGCCCAAGCTGGCCTCAAACTCACGATTCTCCTGTCAAGTGCTACTGTCACCGGTGTGCAACACCTTCAACTTTTACTCTCCCTTTGTCCCATCATATATTCAAAGGTTCGGGTGTTCAGACAACAAGGTCTTTGGGGTGTCATTCACCTGTCTCCTACAACGATACAAGGGGACTATGATTTTAGGATCTTACTTCATATATGCAGAGAATAGAGGCTTCTTAATGCCAGTATTTGGTGAATGAATCAGAACTCTATATTTGCTGCTCAGTAAATGACGAGAACACGAGCTGTTTTCTTTCCCGAGGAGCTGCAGAGGCGAAATGGTTGCTTTCAACTTTGCAGATTAATTTAATATTGCCAATGCAGAGAGAGCTCCTTGAGGCCAGCTAGGAGCTGGCAGTTAGTGCAGGACTATGGCGGTGTTCTCTCCTAACCTGCCTTCCCTCACAGCTTCCCTCCGGCTGCTGCTTCCTGGAGAGCTTCCCCACCCTGATTTTTGCTCACCTCTGCAATCTGCCTGAATTACAAATGGGGGATTTTCCTCCCTGAGATCATTTTCCAGAAAAGAAGACTAAATTTGAACATAGCTGGGGAAACTCAAATAGTTCAGAGAGGCATCTGAGAGGTGAAGGAGGGCTCTGCTAGGTTCTGTGGGGCTCCTTTGGTGAGCATGAAGGTGCTGAGTTTAAATTGTAATGTCTGCAGTGGAGGCTTGATTTTATGATGCTACTATTTTGCTGGATGGAGATGAAGCATCCTATTCCTCTCTTCTCACTGAATAAGAGCCTTCTGTTCCTGAAAAGGTCTCATAAGGATTCAAGCCTTGACAGTCTAACAAAACCTAGTGGCATTGACCCTTGCCGCCCCTGATGACATAACACTGCTGGCAGTGTGTGCGACACCCTGCCTCACCTATCTGCAGCCATCCATTTCGCTGTGGATTATTGGCTGAGTTTTCCCGGCAACTGCAAGCTCTCTGCAGGAAGATGGAAGCAGCCCATCTCTTCTGTTGCTGCCACTTATGGCTAGACGTTGCTGCAGTGCATCTGGTTTCATAATGGCTGTTGCTTGAAAATAGTATAGAAAAAATTGATTTTACCTCCTTCGTAGCTTTTACCTATGCAGTGGGCTATGGACTGGGCCCATCAGGAAGATGTTGGCATTTATTTCTGGGTGATGACAAGGTACAGGGGAACATCCCTGAACAGCGCAGCAGCCATGTGAGCAAAATGCCCTGTAGTGTATGTTTTCTCAAGATACCGTTCTCTTTTTCCTTTCTATTGATCAAATCAGACATACGAACACTTATACTTTGCCACAGAATGAAGAAAACACAGAGATTCTATCTACTCAAATTTTGAGAGAATAAGCCTTCCGAGCTAAATGATCATGTGCATCCATGTTTGGTCTATGTTCAGCCAACTAAGCTATGAAAAACTGGAAACAGTCTCTGACTCCCCACTAATCTGTCCTTGAGTTTACCCTCAGGATTAAATGCCAGTAGACACTCATTTATTTTGTATTCTATGGCCAAGAACAAGAGTAGCCCAGGGTTTTGTTTTTCTGCTATGAGAACCCAAAGAACTAACATCATTTTCTAGATATAAGGGTCTAGCTCATTTTATCAAACACATAACTACAATTAGAAGGGGGTAAACGTGAGTGTGTTGTAATGGTTTCAAGAGACCTAAACTGAAACCCCTTTCACGAAGTTATAACTCACTTGGATGGTTGCTTTCTGTAAACATGCTTTCCTCCAAAGCTCCAGCTTGCTGCTATGGAGGCAGTGCCATTAACAGAAATAACAGTGGTGCCACAAATCTTCAGGGATTTTTTTTAATGGAAAGGAAAATTCTAAAACTAAAAATATACTTTTTATTTGCAACTATGGGAATACAAACACTAAAAAAACACAAGAGGACTGTGTAATTAGGACATGGAAGGTATTCTATGGTGGTTTTAAAGAAAGGAGAGTCATACAATGGAATCTCTGGAGCAAAGAAGAAAAAAGAAAAAAATTTCACAAAAGAGAGAGCTGGGAGGGTGTAACATCGCCTCCATGTTTTTTCCGAGCCCACCCAATACAGAATTCCTACAGATGTGGGTAGAGCTGTGACGCACACACACCCCAATACCTTCAGGTATTATGGTGACACTATGAACCCTGCACCCATAAAGAGAAACAACCACCTACCACAGAGACCCTAATTGTTAACTATCCACATCGATTGACAAGAATTTTACAGAACCTGCTCAAATGTATCAAAGTATAAAAGTGCTAAAATACAAGAGATACAACCTCTTCTCTTTAGAAAAGTAAGTTTTATTTCAATTAGTGGCGGGGGGGGGGACACAGAACAAGCATGGAGATCAGACAAATGGTCTTAATAGTCACCTTTCCATTCATCATGTTGGTCCCAGTGATGACACTTACGTCACTACACTTGGTGGCAGGCACCTTTGCCCTCTTATCAGCTCAGTGGCTCAACACCCTATTGTTGTTAATATTATTTAAAAATTTCATGCATGTATATATTGGGTTTTGATCAATTTGACTCCTTACCCCCTCCTCTCCAGCTCCTTCCCTTCCCTCTTACTACCTTGTCCATCCAATTTCATATGTTCTTTTAAAACCTACTCAGTCCACTTACTGATGCCTACATGTGAGTGGGCGTGGGACCATCTACTGGAGCTTGGGCAGCTTATCGGGAGTCACATACCTGAAGAACACTCACTCTCTCTCAGTAGCCAACTGGAAAGGGCTCCCCAGCTTAATGTTGGGACTTCACAGGCACCTCTCTCTCTCTCCTTCTCTCTCTCTCTATCTCTCCTTTCTATGCTAGGGTTGTGGCTGGCTTGGTTTTGCGTAGGCTTTGTAACAGGGAAAATATAGTTAATGATTTAAAAATACCCCGAGAAAGAGGGGAAATAAGGTGGTTAGGCCTTGAATCAGATGTAGAAGGACGCTGCCAACATTACATCCGTGCAGCAGGGAAGAGAGTTGCTTGCCAGCCGCGTACAATGGACAGTGAAGAATTCAACTTTAATGTTAGCAGCCAATGCCATGTCGCACACGTGGCTATGGCAGCCTCTGCTAACCTCTGGGATCTTACGGTACCACTGGACAAACAACTGAAGCAAGTACATACTTCGAAAGGAGAAGAAAAGTGTGGCAAGCACTGCCCTGGTGCCTTGCTCCTCTAAAGAGAGATAAAATAAAAAAAATACATGCAGACGATGTCAAATGATTTTGAAGAGTAAACCTACATAGTAATTTCACTGTATTTCTATTGGCAAGTCCATCAAAATTGATGCCTCAAGCATTGTGCTATCCACAAATCCCCTGGTTGGTGCTGATCATCATCACCACCACTGCCGTAATTATTTTATCCCACAATCTGCATTTTATTAAAAACTTCAGTTTGCAGAATTCTTTGATGTTAGCTGGAAGACCTCGTGGAGGCCCCAGAGTGTTGCAACAGCCCATTAATACAATATTACATTAATCAATGACACCGCAGGCACAGACGCTGTCAGACGAAAACAACTGTAAGAATCCACATCTGTGCTGTACGCACAAGTGTGATCCTGATTTGGCAAAGTGTCTAGATTCAGCTGTTCTGAGCCAGATCCAGTGTGTGTGCTTTGTGTCAACAACAGAAAACATGGATTGGCGCAACTGTCACCTGTCGCCAGAACACATAACAGGAAAACAGCCAGCTGCAGAGCCAAAGACAGACATTCCTTTAGAACTAATTAGCAGGCTTCCAAAGATCTTTATCAAGCGGCCACAAACAGGCAAAGCTACGAGCAACCTTCCACTGAGCAGCTATAGGACAATTTGCCATCGGGGCAGCTATGAATACTTGCAGCCTATCACCCCTGTGTGGCTGAGTTTTGTATCCAGGAAAGGATTGCTAGAGGTTACCTGGATAATCTGAAAACAGCAGCTTTCCCATTTTACCACTCAAGCCCTCAGCCCACGGCTGGCCAGCTCTGGGAAGTATGCCACAGATCAGGCTATTTTCCAGGGATGTCAAGATATCACCGCCTACATGCTCCACCACCCTGAACTACCCAAGAGTTTGGCAGGCTACATGAGTACCCCTAGGTGGCCTGTTGACAGCAGGTAAGCGATGGAGCCTCCATTCTGTGACCTACTCCTTCTGATAGCCCTGAATGGCTTGAGTGCTCTGGGAATAAGTCTTTCCATCTTCTGTTTTCTGTACCTTGAAACCTCCATGTGAACTTTTTTATCTCCAAGGCAGACACATCTTTCCATTATTCTAGAGGTAAAGTCTATACCTTTGCTCTGAATTTGAACACACACACACACACACACACACACACACACACACACACCACTCGTTAGGATCTTTTACTATCTCTACAAGAGATAGACAAACAAAAGCTATGAATTCATTGCTATGCTTCCCACTATGACCCTAGAGGTAAACTCTCTATTTTTACTCTGAGTTTAGCCTTCTCATGCCCCCTCATGCTGGCAAGGAACTTCTATCAGCTCCAAGAGAGGTAGAGGAAAGCAATGAATTCTTTGCTCTGCCACCCACTGAGAAGCAGCTTCTAGGTCCTTGTCCCTTGAATCTGAGCTGGTCTGATGGATGAAGAGTTGTACTGAAAGTGATGCTCTGAGATTCTGAGGTAAGTCTTTGAAAACACCCTAGTTTGGCCCGACCTCTTGGAATATAGCCTTTGTAATTATAAGCTGCCAGTAAGAAGGTGAAATACCCTGACAGGCTGCAAAAGCATGTGACAGGAAAGCTGGCCAACAGAGCTGTACATATCTAGCCATTCCAATGAAAGGCCAAGATCGTGCTAGCAAAGCACACCCAATGTTGATGAAATCTTCAGGAGAGTCACCGCACAGAGCACTGACCCAATCACATGCCCACGTAATCCCGAGATAGAGAAAATGGTTGTCTAAAGTTATTAACTTTGGGGGCACAATTGCCCACCTTATCCACTGTTCACTTCCTACACTTTTAGGGTTTATAGTCAAAAGTGGTGCAAGCTTTAAAATTTCAGAAGAAACAATTTACAGGTTCTAAACAGCATGCGATTCTGAGCATGCCATTTATCAAATCCGAATTCTGATGTAAGAATAGCATATGTTCTCATATCATCGTAAGAAGCCTGAGTAGAGAGAATACAAAAGGTATTTTGAGAGAGACCACATTCACTCACCTTTCACTGCTGAATACAGCGACTGCTCTAGCTTTAGATGTTATTATTTCTTACAATTCCTCATCTATAGAATTAAATTGCCTGGTGGTATAAATACAGAGAAAAGAAACAAAGCACTTATGTATAATTACAATTTGTAGTAGGAAAGCCGCTTGTTTGTTTCCCAGCTGCCCGAATCCCAAAACAATCACACAGAAACTGTATTAATTAAATCACTGCTTGGCCTATTAGCTCTAGCTTCTTATTGGCTAGCTATTACATATTAATTTAATCCATTTCCATTATTTTATATTTTACCATGAGGCTCATGGCCTGCCGGCAGGATTCCAACATGTCTGTCTCATATGGCAGCTCTATGGCTTCTCCTTGACTCCACCTCCTTTCTCCCAGCATTCAGTTTAGTTTTCCCCACCCAGCTCTACCCTGCCCTATCAACAGGCCAAGGCAGCTTCTTTATTAACCAGTGGTATTCACAGCATATAGAGAAGAATCCTACATCAACTATCTATGGTTTTAAGCATCTATATAATATTCTGAATGCATCTTGCTCCCATAGGAAGGATTACTGAAGTATAGTATAGTATGTATATATATAGTATTCTATACACTGATGCTAGAACAGAATACTCACTACCTTTTAACTTCTGTTTTTCAGATAGTTCCTAGTTCACTTACAAATATGTTCAATCATCCCCAGTATTAAGTCTTCCCTCCAGCCCGCCAAGATATATAGTTAAAAAAAAAATCTCCTTCCCTCTATGGTAATCTCGACCAGAAACAGGATGCCTCACTTCCCATTCTTTAAACACCAAGTAATCTGGCTTCCATAGTCATCTTCCTAAAATGGTAGAGTTTCAAAAAGTGGAAGGACATTAAAGGCCATGTCATCTAGCCATATGTCCTCAACTGAATTCCCTTCCATGAGGTCCCTTCTCAGCATTATGTGTCTCAAAAGGTGCTATAATATCTCAAGAGACATGGCACTTTGGTGTCACCTAAGGATGCTCATTCTATACTTGGTTATATGAGATAGCAAATCACAGAGTTTTGTCTCTTATGAAGTTCTACTAAAATGCAGACTAAATTTATTCTAAAATGTAAAAGTGCTCAATGAGTAAAGCACTTGATGAACAAGCATTAAGACCTGAGTTCAGATATCCAGTACCAGGTCTAAGGCAGGCACAGTGGTACACACCTATAATCCCAGCGTTGGGAGGGGGCCGACAGATCTCCAGGACTCACTGGCTAGCAAGCTCTAAGTTCAGTGAGAGAGCCCATATGAAAAATAATGCAGAAAAGTGGCTGAGGAAGACATCCCAACATTTGTGTCTATTTAAACAGACGCTGCACAATTGAGTTCACCACCCATTCCTCCATATGCATGTATGTGTATACCACCCCCATAGGAGGAAGCCGCTTGCTGGTTCCCCGCTTCCCAGCCCCAAAATAACCACACAGAAACTATATTAATTAAAACAATGATTGGCCCATTAGCTCTAACTTCTTATTGGCCAACTCTTATATCTTAATTTAACCCATCTCCATTAATCTGTGCATTGCCATGTCACAGTGGCTTACCGGCAAATTTTGGCATGCTTGACTCTGGCTGCAGCTCCACGGCATCTCCCTGACTCCGCCTCCTTTCTTCCAGCATTTTATTTAGTTTTCTCCACCTAGCTCTGTTCCCCTACAGCTCTGCTATAGGCCCAAAGAAGTTCCTTTATTAACCAATGAAAGCAACATATAGACAGAAGGACCTCCCACACCACACCCCCTCTTCAAGGTCCATTAATTGCTGTGAATTTCATGGGAAAATTTGAAAGCAGTTGCCACAGTCCAGTAAGATATGGATTATGTTACAGTGGGACAGATGGAGAGAAGGGACCACATTTCACGTGTCTACTCTAAAATCGTTTACTATTACTGAATCATAAAATTAGAGCTGATAGTCATATGGTAGATGCCGCAGTCACTTTAATTTCTTTCTTTATTTTTTTAAAATTAATTAATTTATTTATTAAAGATTTCTGTCTCTTCCTCACCACCGCCTCCCATTTCCCTCCCCCTCCCCCAATCAAGTCCCCCTCCCTTGTAGGAGAACCCAAAGAAAAACATATAGGCATCCTCCTGAATATTAACCTTCATCAGGCGATGAAAGAAGACAGAGACAGAGACCCACATTGGAGCACCGGACAGAAATCTCAAAGTCACTTTAATTTCTATAATGCAATTTAACTTAGATCTTGAGCCATTCTACCAGGTTGTAGGAAACAAGAGGGAAGCAGAGTTGTATCAAGAATGGCATAGGGCAGCTTGGCCATTTAGAGCGTGCATATAACAGCCAGACTGTCTGGCTGTATAATTTAAATACTTGTTGTATAACTGTGTGGCTTTCAGTCACTTAGCCTCTAACACTACAGCCAGGAAAGGAAATTCAATCATTCAGTTATTTCTGTCAAATTCCAACTTAAACACAGTCAACTTGACATTCTAGTTCCCTCTCCCTCTTCCTAATCCCTTTCCTTCTTTCCTTCCCCAGCTCTCTTGTGGAAGAGGATCTAAATTTTAAGAAGCACCATGTGCATAGCGTCAGTGCAGGAGCAAGACTGACCGGTTCATTAGTGCCCTGGGCTCGTTTGTTCCTGCTAATCTTTGCTGAACTTCTACCCACGCTGCTTTAACTGATGACATTCCTTGGCACAGGAAAACCCATTAAATTTGTTGATGGTGTTCTCTCACCAGGACCTTTAGGCCCTCTATTCCCCTCCCAGAGCAGTCTCTGGGGACATAGTGAATCCAGACCCGACTATGCTGCCTGGACTCCACAACCCATCATAAACACGTTTTTCACTCTGCTATGGTGATGTTTCCTTCCTGAGGAGAATGTTCCAGAATTCCAGATCTAGGTCTGTGGGATTTCCTTGTTGCTTCTGATGTTTACGAAGGTAGGGGGAGGTAGCACAAATGTGTCAGTGGGGTTCTGTATAGGCTGCTGAAGAACAAGTCAGCTATGGTATGGGCCTTCCTTTCTGAAAGAATTTGGGAGACCTGGGGTCAAATTATTGGATTTAGCAAACAAGAGCCCAGGAGGAAAGCCACCAACCACCTCAGTTATTCTGGTGCTAGACTCACTCATACTCCTGAGACTCAGAAGTGGAAGCGATGGACAGGAGGCACAAAAGCCTCTAAACTGCAGAACCTCCTCCTAGGAGCTAAAAGATCATCCCTGGCAAGGGGGCATCCCCAACATCATGTTTGCTTCTCAACTCTCCTGCTGATGGGGTTGTCGGGCTCTCCCTCTCAAGGAAAGAGCTTGTATTTGTCTTTCAAAAAATGCCATATAATTAAAAAGTACATAAAACAAAACCCCAAGTCTTCAATCCCTTATGCGTTGGGAGACCCAATTTCAGAAGTCAATAAACAAGAATTTACCCATTTTCTGCAACTAGTCTGTCCCTGAAGCTGAACACCTCCAGGACATGAGGTAAAAGGGATTACAGAGAAGAGATGGTACTCCTACAATGGTAGGAGTTTTCAAAGATAAACCTGGTTTAACTATACTAGATTTAGGAGTGCTTATTTTAATTCTGGAAAAGGTCAGGAAATTAAATGACCAATAAGTTAGCCAATAAGAAGCTAGAGCTAATGGGCCAGGTAGTGATGTAATTAATAGAGTTTCTGTGTGGTTATTTTGGTTCTGGGCAACTGGGACAAATAGCGACCTTCTCTAACATAGCAGTGAGGGGAAAAAAACATTTTAAGGCATTCTCTCTGCAGCACAGTATTACAAGAGTGCAAGAGGCTGAATTTGAAGCCTAGCTTGGCATTACCTTCACATGTGGGCTATTCATTAGGTTCTCAAGCCTCAGTTCTCTCCTCAATTAATTGGCAACGCAATTAACTTAAAGGTGCTAAGGGCTAGATGAGCTCACTCGGGCAGTGTCCTGGTGCCCAGGAACTTCCAGGCAACAACAGTTATGTTTGACGTGGGAGAAGATGTAGAAAAAGAAAGACATCATTAATTTGTTATACAATGTTTTGCTAGCCCCCAAGGTAGACCCAGAACTTTCTATTTCCTCCAAATCATTGTCTTTCCCAAGAACACAGTTGTATAAGGTGCAGAGGAAAACACAAGCCTGCTTCAACTGCATTCCCCTCTGTCCTGGTAGACTAGGAAGAAAATGACTTTCTATTCCTCACCAGAGAATAATAGCAGATTATTAATTTCTAAACAAGAGGAACATCCCCTTCTCTCAGACAGATTTCTGAGGTCCCTTCCGCTTTGGGGGCCCACTGACTAGTCCTGTCATCAAATGTGGTTGACTATTCACTATACGTAGCCCATAACATTCTTTAAAAACATAAACAGCCAACCTCAAATTTGAAGTAAAAGGTCACACTGGTGCTTATATGAAACTTCTGAGCTACAGTGAAGTCACATCAGAGACCTCTGTTTTTAGGGTCTACACAACTCAGCTATAGTAGGGAACATTCTCGGCAAACAGCATTGCATAAAGCAGTAGCATTTGCTCAGGGTTTCCTAGTGGAGTGCAGTATGGAGTTAGTCTTTGTGAACTAATGATTCACTTTGAAGGCTTGAGTAGGAAAGTTGATGGCGGTGGTATTTGCTGACACAGAGGACAGGTTTGCGAGGGACACAAGAGTACGTATTCCAACTTTGGATGTTACACATAAAACGTCCTTGTAGTCATGGTGGGTCACACTTGTAATCCCAGCACCGAGGTTAGGGTGGTAGAACAGGCAGAATGCTTGTTGTATGAGACCATCCTGAGCTACATGGTGAGTTCCAACCTGAGTAAGGTGGTTTCAATCTTTTTAAGAGAAAGAGAGTTAAGATGAGAGAGGGGAGGCAGGTCAAAGTGGCTCATGAGGTAGAACTAAAACTTAGGTGAGCTATAAACACAGGAACTTCCTGGACTTAGGTGAAGCCATGGACCAGCAAGAGACCCTCCAGGAGGCCATAGGAAGAAGCCAGCCATGGTCCTGAGGCACTCAGCTTGTGAGTATTCCATAGAGGAGGCACCTATGAGGGAATCAGACCAGTCTCTAGAAGAAAACTGGAGGCTGAAAAGAGAGACTCCCGAGGAAGAGTGGCCAATTAAGTTCTTTAAAATTGCTCCAAGAGTTGAGGGAAGTGCTGAGCCCTACAGCAGCACTTTACATGGCAGTCCCTGATAGCATTTCCAGTTGGTACTGGTAAATACAGGCCTTGGCTGGCTGCCAGAGTAGCCAAAATGCACGAGCTCTAAGTTCAGTGAGAGACCCTGCATCAAAGGGATGAGGGGGAAAAGGAAAGAGGACAGCTAACACCCCACTCTGGCCTCCGTGGGCCCAGATGTGCACACCTGCACACACACATCCCAAAAGATGCTCTAAGAATTCAGTGAGGAGGAGAATACAGAGATTCTCCCATCAGTGACATATCATCTGTAGTGTCAAGTGCAACTGTTACATCATTTTCATAGCGCAGCCGTCATCAGGACTCCCATCTGCTAACAATGCTGACTTTGCAAACACTCTTGCCCCAACCTCTTTAGTGCCAAACTCCTCATCGGCCTCCAGCTTCAGCTATCAGCTTCGGCCATCCACCACCCACATGAATCTGATATCCCAACACCACAGGTGAGATGGATATTTCATCTGAACTCTCACCAGAAGCTCACTCAACGCTGCATGTCCCCGTAGAAGCATCCCTCCTGCAAAGCCTCTTCTTTATTTACTGCTTTCTTTTTAATTGGGACATCCAGGTATGCACACTAAAAATCCCCATGCCTCTGTCTGCTCTCAGCAAGGGGCCGGCTCATGGTCTGGCTCACAGCCTCTCTCTTGGTGGTCCCTGCCCAGGCCTTTCTCCACACCACCTGCCTCTGGCCAACCCCACTCCTCCCTCACAGTTTACCAGCATCCTTGCCAAAAAACTTTTGCTGATCTTTTCATTTTGATGTGATCCCTCACACAGGCCGTCTGGTTGGTTTCTTTCCAGTGAGGTCTGAGGGAATGTCTTATCTTCTAGATTAGATTTTCTTTGCCGAAAAGGGGCCTCGTCACACTCCTGTTTGCATCGCCTTATTACCGCATGCAGCACTCATGAAATTTTTATTTAATTAACTCAGAATAAACTGTTAACCAGTATTGTATATAAAAATTAGGTTTATGAAAGGCAGCCACCCTCTTGTGTCTTTCCCAATAAATCTCTTGTGTGAAAAAAAATAAAATGTGTGAGTGTATGCATTCACGCAGAAGAAACTGCATAGCTGGGAAGCTTTAGAAAGGACTTAACCAGGTACAGCCCTGAGGGCATATGAACACCGAGGCACAGCCACAGACTGCTTTTATTTCTGAACCAGAATTTATTTAACTTTTATTATGAAATAGTTCAGACATACATAAAGTAAGAAAGAATAGCTTACTGCCCAGCACACAGCTTACATCAATGGCGTGTTCCCAATCTTGTCTATTTTGCCTCCCTGAATTCTTTCCTTCCTTTTTCTGCTTCATGTGTTCTGGAATTCTCTTAGCATCTTCAATACAGAGTGGGGAGGGTGTGTCAAAGGCTGTTATCACCCCACCTCATCTCTTATCCCCCTCTTCTACAAAAGCAAAACTACTGGCACCCAAAAGCGCCATTTCCTGAACTCCCCTCCCCCACTGTTACGTACCTGTGGAACCAAGTAATAGGCAAAGATGATGTGCAATTTTTGGTTCATGCCTTAACCAGAAAGAAGTATGTTTTCTCCTTCCTCGTGCCCCCTACACATGGTTTGTATGCAGATAAAGAACAAACTCAGGATCCAACAGCAGCCAGATGAAAGAGCTTGGCCCTAGAAACGTATGAGGAAACACTGGCTACAGCTGCTATTATGAGCCTGTTGCAACTGCTGTTCTGATATCTGAACTAAGACAGAAAGTCGTACTCAGCAACGTTGGGACTATGAGGTTCCAACTGCTGAACAAGAGTTTCTGTTCCCGCAATCACAGATACCAAACTTGGCTATGTGTCCCGTTCCCACAAGCTGTTATTCTGTCCTGGGGGCACAGTGGTCAGCTGACTTGCAGTGAGTTGACACTGAAAGGCTGTGAGATTAGAAAGTTGGCTATGTTTGCATTCTGCTACGATTTGTTTGAAGTTCCTGGCAGATCTGTGACAATATCATGTAATATATAAAAATATATATTTCATATAAAATATACTGAATCTATAAGACATTTCAAAAATATATAAAATGGCCAGGCAGTGGTGGCGCATGCCTTTAATCACAGCACTCGGGAGGCAGAGGCAGGCGGATCTCTGTGAGTTCGAGGCCAGTCTGGTCTACAAGAGCTAGTTCCAGGACAGGCTTCAAAACCACAGAGAAACCCTGTCTCAAAAAACCAAAAATAAATAAATAAATGAATGAATAAATAAATAAATAAATATAAAATGGTAGATCTTCCTATGATATCAATTATATAAAATAAATAAGGCTGTTTATATTATGAAAGTGCACAATACCTGGTGATCTATACAAAATATTAAGTGGCAAATTTCTCTCCCGTTGGTGCCCAAGTACACCTAAGTCAGAAAGTCAGATACTTTCCAGTATCTGCCATCAAGGAATTCTTATAAAACAGCAGATTTATCATTGAACACTGATTAGGGGACCGTGGAACTTGCAAAGCTAGTTTGCTTTTTAAAAAACAGTAAAAGTAGCTATGGAAGATACTTGTGGACAAAAACCTTGGGACTTCTCTACGGTAATGCCGCCCATTTTAAACTGACGCTTATCAGAGGCACATATTTTTGAGTCATAGTAGTTGACATAATATGCAACCCTCTTGATTTGGAAATGAGGTTGGTGCGGTCTAAATGGGAATCTTTTATTGGTTAGACCAGCAAGGATTATACAGTCACTCCTTGGGGGCTGGCTCCTGGAGCTGGTGAACAATAACATCTAGGATGCCTTAGTCCCTTCTTTGAAATGGCACCATACTTGCCTAGAACTTCTTTGTGTACATTCCTGTATACTTCAATCTCCTCTAGTCTACTAGCATACAAATACAATGGGAAAGTCTGAACATGACCAGTGCAGATGCGTTTTTTTTCCCCCAAATGTTTTCAATGAAGAGCTTGTTGAATTAGGGATGAACAACCCATGGATCCAAAGCACTTTAACATCCAATCCCATGCCAGTGTCCTATGAGTCACATGGTTACATCTAACAGCTGGAAAATGTAGCTGGCTTAAGGGCCAGGAAAAAGAGCAGAGGACAGGGAGAGCCATTAGCAACCTCTGCCACCGTAAGCAGTCAGCATGAAAAAACAATTCAATGAACTACGTTATTCAGAGTCAACTCTAGTAGAAGGAAAATACACTTAGAAAACTTGCTCAAGAGTTACACTTTTTTTCCTTTTTTGTTTATTTATTTATTAAAGATTTCTGTCTCTTCTCCACCGCCGCCTCCCATTTCCCTCCCCCTTCCCGAATCAAGTCCCCCTCCCTCATCAGCCCAAAGAGCAATCAGGGTGCCCTGCCCTGTGGGAAGTCCAAGGACCACCCACCTCCATCCAGGTCTAGTAAGGTGAGCATCCAAACTGCCTAGGCTTCCACAAAGCCAATACGTGCAGTGGGATCAAAAACCCATTGCCATTGAGGAACATGGGATGTAGTCACTCATATTTGGTTTCTAGCCATAAATAAAGGACATTGAGCCTATAATTTCGTGATCTTAGAGAAGCTAAATAAGAAGGAGAACCCAAAGAAAATCATATAGGCATCCTCCTGAATATTAACCTTCATCAGGCGATGAAAGGAGACAGAGAAAGAGTTACACTTTTTAAGTCTCTCTTATGGAGTAGGACAAGAGTCCCGGCAGTTGAGAGCATTTACTGTTCTTGCAGAACACCTTGGTTTGGTTCCTAGTACCCACTGCAGCTTACAATCATCCTTATCTCACCTTCCAGGTGATCCAGCTCCCTTTTCTGACTCCATGGGTACCAGACGTCCATGTGGTGTACATACACACATGCATGCAGGCAAAACACATTCATAAAAATAAATAAGGAAATACTCTTTTATTCCCTCTAATGATGGAAATAATAAATTTAATAAATATAACTTGTTAAAGAATCCTAAACACACAATCCTAAACCCCTCAATATAACATACTCCTCTCTAAGTAGTATGTTACTACTCTAAAAATGGCTTTCATATACAAAAAACTAAAATATTTTAGTTATAAAAAGGTTCAATTCTTAGAGTATTTCCCTATAGTAAAAAAAAAAAAGACAAAGACAAAGAAATGCTTTGTTTGGAGAACATCTGAACTTTTAAGAGTGATCACCTTCAACGTGAATGTCCACGTTACTGGGACTGCAGCACACTGGTGGCCCTGAAACCACAGCATTCATCCCAGCCACTGTCAGAGTCTCCGAGTCACACTGGAGAAACTTGCAAAGAGTCTGCAGATCATTATGCTTCACAATGATGTTTCCAGAAATGAAGGGAATTACACATTAATAAAACAATGACGCTATTCAGGTAACCATAACAACTGCTATAAACTCAATAACATTTTATGTTTCTGAAGTTTTTTTTCTCTCTTTTTCTTTTCCTTTTAATTGCCAACAGGATCAGAGAAACGGTGAGAAAGCAGGCATGCCTCATCTTTATGCTTAGCCCACGTGACACTCCTTCCAGGAACTTCAAATTGCTTCTCCTGATTCCTACATGCAAACATATACTTTGAAGAATAACAAAAACCTGGACTCTCTGCCCAGTGTCTGTACAGATCTTGTGGCCAGAGAACCATTTCCCCAAGTTGAGTCCTGTTTCATTCATTTCCCACTTTTTGAAACTCCATAAAAACAAATGGTTTATCTCCAGCCGCACATCATTAGCAATTTCTAGAGGTTCCTAAAGATCTAAATCGCAGACTGGAAAACTTCAAAGGAGAAGGATCATTCAAAGCTTCCTTTCACAGTTTCTGACTTCAGTGAGTCCCGAATCCCGAACTGGTCAGGTCAGAGTTCACAAGCACACGCGCGCGTGCGCGCGCGCGCGCGCACACACACACACACACACACTGCCTTCTGTCTGTGCAGGCTCCTTTTTCCTTGCTCCCTTCCTTTGCAGCCACTGGCCTTTGCTCAGCAGTTATACACTCAGCAGCGTTGCAAGCAGCTGTACTTTTGTAGCTCAGGAATATTAGCAGCTCAGTTTTTTCTGGAAATGCTCTCCTTCCTAGTTTTCCAGTCCGTGCCAAGACCCCCTTCTTAGTTTCCCTTCCCCAGTTCCTCTGCCACCCACCCCTAGTGCCGACACTGGCCAAGGCTCCATGCTTACCTTCTCTTTCTTCCCCAACCTTGGCTGCCCTCTTCCCCTTCAATCCTGAAGGACGAAGTCTTGGAAAAAGATCGAACCATCTTCCACTTGCTCAAACTTTCCCATAACCCTCCCAGCTGGTAGGATGGTACTGCACCTCTCTGGCCAGGACACAGGGTGACCCCAGAACTTCCCCACTTTACAGGTCAGCTTCAGGAGGACCATGCTTCTGTGCTGTATCCGACACCGCACACACAGATTGTCATATGGGGTCACCTTCCCTTTCATGCTCTATCTCTCTAACACACACACACACACACGTATCCAAATACCTTGCTCATGCAAGACTTTCACTAGCCTCTTGTTTCTTGGAAGATAAATCCTAAACCTCTGGTACATAGAACTGTGACAGACGGGAGCCTCTGCTTTTTTTTCTTCATCCATTTCCAGCTTCATCCCCCAACCTGCCCTCCACTGTCAGTTACGCTGGACTAAAGTTCCCTCATCTCAGCATCAATGGAAATGGCTCCTCAAATCATATTATCAACATGCCTGACTTCAGCTGCTAAGACATCACCATGGGCCTTCATCCCTCCTTGGAACATTCATTTCTCATTCTCCCTAAAAGAAAGCACATCAGCACCCGGAATAATCCCAGGCCATAGGCATGCTGTCTGATCCCCATGAATAGGCTGGCTCTTACTATGACTCCTCCTCCTTTTCTGAGTGACACCTGCTTCCCTGTAACAGTACTGCTTTCAGGAAAGCTGCTCCTGTCTCAGCATGACTAGGCAAAAATAAAAAAACTTGTTCCTATGTCACTCTGCTCTGTGGTACGTCGGGCGTGTCATGAAAGCATTCGGGAGCTGCTCACAGGGACAGAGTAGCTGATTCAGAGCAGCTACTCAGCAAATGCGGCTGAGCCGTGTTGTCTTAAACCCTTGTAAATCGCTGTGGACTCTAATGTTTTTGCAACAACTTTTCACAGAGATAGATGAAGCGCAACCGTCATCATAAGACGGCAGCCCTTTCTGCCCACGGAGCACAAACCTCGCAGGGAAATGGTTCTTCCTGCTTTGTCGAAGAGCCTGAATGGCAAGTACCATCTCCCAGCTAGGTTCTAGCGGACACTATTTGTCCCATCCAGATGTAGAGCAGGAAGAAATGAATCATGGCTGTTGAGGACCCACTGGAGTGGCCACTTTCAGTGGTCATGCACAGCTGCTCCCTTGATTGACACTCTCCAATAACCACACGAGGGATCTGAACAGCCGCCGGCTCCCCAGATCACATCTGTTTCCACTCCACTGCCAGTGTTCAAGTTGAAAGATTCTAGAGATTCCAACAACTGATTTTATTGCTTTGATGTTCTTCATGGCTACCAGGTTTCAACTGTACAGTCTACCGTTCAGCACTGCCAAGGCTCAAATCATTCACCTTTAGACAGAATGGAAAGAATGGATAAGCCAGCCTTGAAAATTAATTACCACTTACATAACAAAATTTTTGTAGTGAAACTATTTCGAGTTAAAAACTAAGTGTGATTTCAGTCCGGTGCTCCAATGTGGGTCTCTGTCTCTGTCTCCTTTTCATCGCCTGATTCAGGAGGATGCCTATATGTTTTTCTTTGGGTTCACCTTCTTATTTAGCTTCTCTAGGATCACGAATTATAGGCTCAGTGTCCTTTATTTATGGCTAGAAACCAAATATGAGTGAGTACATCCCATGTTCCTCTTTTAGGGTCTGGATTACCTCACTCAGGATAGAAATCTCAAGGTCTAAGTCAGGAGCAGAAGGAGAGAGAGCACAAGCAAGGAACTCAGGACCGCGAGGGGGGGCACCCACACACTGAGACAATGGGGATGTTCTATCGGGAACTCACCAAGGCCAGCTGGCCCGGGTCTGAAAAAGCATGGGATAAAACCAGACTTGCTGAACATAGCGGACAATGAGGACTACTGAGAACTCAAGAACAATGGCAATGGGTTTTTGATCCTACTGCACATACTGGCTTTGTGGGAGCCTAGGCAGTTTGGATGCTCACCTTACTAGACCTGGATGGAGGTGGGTGGTCCTTGGACTTCCCACAGGGCAGGGAACCCTGATTACTCTAGGGGATGACGAGGGAGGAGGACTTAGTTGGGGGAGGGGGAGGGAAATGGGAGGCGGTGGTGGGGAGGAGGCAGAAATCTACAAAAATAAATAAAACAAAAAACTAAGTGTGTGCGTGTGCGCATACGTACACACACACACACACACACACACACACACACACGCGCATGCACACACAATTCAGAGACTCAACTCATTTGCACTTCCAGGCTGCCAAATCGTATCACTGAAATAAAACCTACTCCTTTATATTGCCACTGAGTTTAAAAACAAATGTGATCCAAACCAAATATTCTCCTTCCTTCCCCTTTCTTGATTCCTTCCTCTTTCCTTCCCTCCTTTCCCCCTTCTCACTTCTCCTTCATTCTTCTTCCCACCCATGCTTTCCCAAGCAGACTTTTCTTGCAAATCTCCTCCAGCCTACGCTGCACTGGCAGGAGAACCTCCAAACCAGCGTTCAGACGATGAGTCACTTCACTGTAATTCTGCTTATAGGATTTATGGAAAAGCAGTGGGATCCAAGAAAATAAAATAAAACTTTAAAAATCCCTCTGACAAGTTAAAAAAAAAAAACTTTTCTAAGGGAAATAGAGTTATATAAAAGATTTATATTTTGTTTCAAGTAACTCGGAGGAAACCCATATCCCCTGTTAACTGCAGTCTCTAATTAGTTACAGACCATTGAACCCCATAAATATTCTCAAGGATTAATAACAATTGACGCATTAGTATACTTCTAATCTTTAATAAGCGGTAATATTAATTCATTTTTCCTAACATCGAGACAGAGTGCCAGTCAATTAGTCCCGTAGAAACCGAGGCAAAGAAGCCACATTGTTAACCAACCCACTAGAGTCGAGTGTGGCTGGGTGTCGTCACTTCCACATGTGTCTCTTTGCCACCACACTTCCATCCAGTCCAGCTCCAGATGACATCAGGATGACTTACCTCTCTGTTCTGTCCCATAAGTCTCTTCCCTTGAACTTCAAGGATGCTACAGAGACAAATAAATCCAAAGGTCCGCAAACCTGCTTCCGAACCACATAAGGAAGGGAACATTTAAAACCACAGATGGTGTGCAGGTCTTTTTAGAATCTGTGAGATCTTATGAACAGGATGCCTGGACCAACTAAAGCTGGCCACCAGGACTGCAACACTGAGGACTCGGAAAAAGGAAAGATGCCTGCCGTGTAGATCAGTACAGATGAACCCGGCTTTGAAAGGAAATGAGATTTCAGTTGGGATCATATTTCTTTTAACCATCTGTATGAGTATAAATGCAAATGAAGAAAACAGAAAATTTCTGACAGATATAGTACTATCCCAATGGTTTATTTTCCAATACTCCTGATAGATGCATGAAACCTCAGCTGATTCGCAATGATAAGCCATGAAAGAAGAGAGGACAAGGAATCACCTTGCTAGAACAGGATTCCTCATGCCTTAGCCTGGGGCCTTGCAAAGGAGGCTCCCATTCACTTTGGACCTATGCAAAGACGTCAAAAGAAGTATTTCCATAAAGTCTTCCAAGGACTCAGGAGATGCTCCACCAGTCAGGTGTTTATGCTGCAGGTATGAGGACTGAGTCTGTTCCCAAGAACCCAGGGAATGAAGAAAAGAAGGGCAACCTATAGTAGAGGAGCATGTTTGTAGCCCAGGGCTGGGGAAGAAGAGAAGGAAGGATGCCTAGGGCTTGTCAGCCAAACAGCCTATGGGTGAGCTTCAAGGCAAGCATGAGACCCTATCTCAAAGACCAAGCAGAACAGCTTGAGGAATGCTAAGCATTTCCTCTACATGCACCTGCTCACATATGTACCTGCCATGAAACACAGACACACACAAATAATATACACAACCAAAATGTTTTACAGTTTGTTCTTGTGTATAATCAATCACTTCATGAGTCTAAAAAACCTACAAGAGTGAAATTCTGAATATGGTTTAAGTGTGAAGTACTATTTGATTCCTTTGAATAACAATAAACTCCCTTCTTCCCGAACACCTAAGATATTTACTAAAGAGATAATGAAAATGCCAACAGAACAAGAAAGGCAGTGGGATTGCTGAGGTCATCGGGAAACTGAGCACAGACCCTGGGCATTATATCTCACTGCCTGGGCCTTCTCTTTTTATGGTGCCTGCTGGCTTTTCTGATCTAGGGTGTGTGATGTCAAATACCAGAATTTCTGGTGTTCTCTGTCTCCCTTTACTTAATCCCTCCTGAAGAAGTATAAACATTTGTTTTCTCTCAAACATTTTAGGTTGAAAGTCAAACCCATGAAATGACAGACAGTGCAGAATGTACAGCCCGTAGAGGGGATTAGGTCATGAGGGCAGTGCACTGGTGAAGGGGATTAGTAACCTTATAAAAGGGCTAAGGGAACCTTTTGCACTTTTAGCCATTTGAAGGTTCAGTGAAAAGACAGGGTGCCCTTATTGAGTCCTAACCATGATGGTATCCTGACCTGGACTTCCAGCCTCCAAACTGTGGGAAACAGCCTAGCATATTATCCTTAGCAGAACTTTAGGAAAAGCCACCCAGCTTGACCTCAAGATAATGGCTGTGGTTTTGTGAACACGCTGTTGTTTGCCTGCCTGCCTGCCTGCCTGCCTGCCCGCTGGCCTCCTTTTGTTTCTGTGAGACATGGTCTCATGTAGCCTATGCTGGCACTGAACTCTCTAAAGCTTAGGATGACCTTCAGCTCCTTATCATGCAGTGGCCACCTTCTAAGTGCTGGGGTTCACGTGTGTGGCACCACACTCAGCGGCGTCACCAGTTTGAACATGCTACTGCATAAAGTGAGCAGTTGCGTAAACCCCCACGAGGCATCATTTTGATTAGCTCAGCTGTGTGGCTTACTTAGCGAACACTAACCATGATGCGTACAGAAGACTTGAGCTTAGAAGGAAAAATGCCTTCATTTCTGGGGCTCCAATTGAAACTTACAGAAATACAAAATTACTTGTTGAAAAAGAAAATCCCAGATGAAGTAACAAAGAACGTCCCAGAAAGCTGCTTGCAGTGTGCCTCCTTTGTTACACAGAGGCACACCTACCAGGACAGTCCTTGGAAAGCTGTCGGAACTGTAAAAATACAAGTATATGTGTGTGTGTGTGTGTGTGTGTCTCCTCAGATTTTAAAGCGAGTTGAATGGTCTTTGTAACTTTTTTTTTTATAAGAGAAGTGCATTATCTTATTTTGTATAAAACTGAGAGCTGTTGCATGAGACATGAGAACATTCAGCTCTCTGCAGTGTTCCTCTGCCCTTCCAGGATGTCTAGCCAGAACTCAGACAGCCTTGGCCTCACCACAGGTCTACAAGCAAGACCCCAAGAAGGTGGAGCAGAGACAGAAGAGGGAAGGGATCTGCAGAGTCATGTGAACCAGGACTTCTCAACAAGGTTAAAGCAGGGCTTCATTTTTATCCTGCTCCTTGGAGTCAGCATACTCGCTGGGATGAGAAGTGCAACCTAGTAACATTGTGTGCCATGCAGATGGTGTTTGGTGATGTGGGAAACAACTGGACAGTAACCACGGTTGCCATCAACTAATGGGTTTCAATAGCAACACAGTTTACTGTGCAGGTAAACACATTGAGAGAAGAAATTGCTCCCTTCCTGGAGCCTAAATCCCATGGATCAAAATCCCACCCACAAACAGCTTACAACTGGAAGGAGAGCTACCTCTTCCTACTTGCCTTGCCCACTAATTGCATCTTTCTCTCTCCTTTTTTTTTTTTTTTGAGAGTCACACTCATTTTAAGTCCTCATCTACACACACACACACACACACACACACACACACACACACACAGCTTCTCTACTTCCTCCAGCAAAAGGTTGGGAGAAGTGGGGAGACTTACCTAAAGGAAAAAACAGTAAGATAACAGTTTTCCTCATTACCTAAGTTTTCCAACATTTTACAATGTGCATCTTCAAAAGCCAAGCGCAAGCATCATGGCGCAGAGATGTTAAGATCTCGTAATCCCATGCCCAGTTCAGAGCACTGGTTCTGACAGCTCCGCACACATTCTCCAGCTCACTGGGAAAATGGTACTTCTTGAAGGCCCATATTTCACTGACTTGGCAAAACTCGATTTCAAGGTCATTTCCAACTGCTCTGCTTGTGCAGAGCTGTGTGCATGGAATAGCACCAGCATGACGCCAGGTCAAGGCTCAAGTCATCACAGGAGCAAGCGTGCTGTGGAGAGGCAGTCTGCGCTAAAAGTACGGTAAGAAAAGCCAAAGATTTGAAATGTTATGGAGAAGAAGGTCGCGATGTATTTAATGGCCTGCTATCCCTGCAGAAGGTTGCTTTTTCGCATTTTAGACAAACAGTACAGGTCTACCCAGGGTGAAAAAAAAAAGTTGTGTGTTTTGTTTTTTTTTTTTTAAATGTGGTAAGTGAGTCTGTGCATATGTCTTCAATTGAGTGTGGTGCTGAGTGCCAAGAGTCCACCAAGCTGATCATTCTGTGGGTCTGTGCAAAAGCCTACCATGGTGGAATCTAGTTGCTATAGCTGCAAATCAAACAAATAAACGAGACACCGTGGAATGTAGCGAAATAGCTGCGGTCTGAGTAGTCCGCATTTGCCATATGTGTGAAGATTAGCAGTCAAATTTGAATCTAAGCAGCACTCTTTCCAATAGGTGCACTGAGCAGAAATGCTTGAATAAGCACAACGAAGAAGTGAATTCTTTCTCCAAGGACAAATGCCTTACATCAGCTGCACACTTTTTAGAAATTTTTGTCATCTTCTTATGTAAGAAGTATGTAAAATGCAGTTTTTCTGAAATTTTAAAATTTCTATCAGCATTTTCCTTGGAATTTCAGAGTTTCCCATTAACTCCCTACTGATTATATGGTAAGTAAGAACGCTATAGGGAGGATGTATATTTTGTTTTATAGAACTATATTTATAGGGCCTACTATGTATCATGCCCTGGGATTTGCATGCCTATAGTATACTACATGATTTCCACAATACACTGTAAGTTCCTCATAATGGAATTCAGTTAAGACATGCAAGACTTTGATAATGAACTCTCTTTTGACCAACCTCATAAGTCATTTATACCAAGCTATTTTATAAGAATAATAAAACCAGGGAAAACTCTAGAGGTCGCTTGGTTCAGTCCCGCTTTCCAGATGGCTCTCATTCCAGAAGTGCATCCTGGAGAAATATGTAGGCATCTTTTGGGGTCAGTTAAAGGAAGAATATGAAAGTCACATTGTTGTATGTGTAGTGATGGCAACAGAGTCATAGCGCATACATAAAGTAGCTCCACGAACACCAGTACCTGGATGTGTAAGATAATCAGGTTACTATAAGACCACATAGATCAATGAAGATAAGGACAAGAGAGATTGCAATGAAGGGAAAACAATTTCATCAATCAGAGTTAATTTTCGTTCTTTTGCAAGAGTAAATTTTAATTAGCGCACTTTGTACACACTCATCCCTAGCGATGGGTCCAAAGATGGAAAGAACAATAGGAAATTATTGTTCTTGCTTAGATGGAAAGAAAAATCTATTTCCCTTTTGTTTATCAAAAGTATAATGGATGTTTGTCAATGTCCTAATATCGGACACTAAATCCATAACAGTGTTCCAGCGAAAGACAATTGATAAGATAGAACAATAATTTATGGATGTTAGAAGGCTCTGAAAAGACTTTCCAAGAAGCAAACTGCCAAACAGGGAGCTGCATGAGTCACTCCCAGTATGAACTGATGTGGATTCCTCTCTGTATGCTGTGAATGTGTTTTATTATTATTGGTTAATAAAGAAGCTATTTTGGTCAATGGCTTAACAGAGTAAAGCCAGGTGGGATATATAGAGAGAGTAGGCAGAGTCAAGGAGATGCCATGTAGCTGATGAAGGATAGGCTGGAACCCTATCCAGTAAACCACAGCGTTATGGCTATACACAGATGAATAGAAATGGGTTCATTTAAGCTGTAAGAGGAATATGCTAGAATCCATGATCAAACAACGTTATAATTAATAAATTTTCTGTGTGATTATTCAGTTGGAAAATGAATGAGCAGTCTCAACTTACAGCTCAAAGAATTGCACCTTTGGACAGATTGTCATATTGCCACTTGAAGGCTGGTACACATAATTCTATTCTTAAGAGAAAAGACTGGTACTGGAGATGCTTGTCGGTCAATGAGTTCAGCAAGGATGCTCAAGGCTTGAGAACAGATTACAGAGAGAATAGCTAATGGAGCATGAAATTGAAATGGCAATCAAAAAGTACCATCTTAGGTCCACATGAAGAAAACAGTACAGGTTCAGTACAGGTAGGATTACCAGCGTGTGAAAGTGAGGACACCTGCTCATTCACTCATTCATTCCTTCAATCAGAGAGCATTTCCTGAGTGCTACTATATCCCAGGCACTGAGGAGACTTGTGGCTAGGATCTGCTGTTACTGACAATATTGTAGGGGAAAATGCTGAAGGCCAAGCCTTAGCCTGTGAAGAGAATAAATAAGCTCAAGAAAGTCAGACAAGCATATCTCTATCCCCAAAGGATGGAGACAAATTGAGTATTTAGAGTCAGAATCAAATGGTCATGGGGAGTGGGCTGGAAGGCGGCTAGGGCAATCACTGTGAATCTGTATGCTTGGTTAAAGAAGCATGCATATGTGTACACATAGTTATTCCCTGTGTCTCCAACCTGAATATGAAAATCATGTTTAGTAGCTGTCACTGTATCTTACCTTTTCCTTCTGCCACTACACAACGCTCTGTATCAAACATGCATGTTACAAGGTGACCATGGACTTTATATTTTCTACTAAAAATGTCAATCATTTTCTTGTTGATTTTATGCACCTCTCTTCTACAAGCAACTTCAACTCAATGATGGAACGATAGGCACCAAAATACAAAGCAAAAAGCATTATTTTGTTAAACTCCAATATATTCACTCAGTGATCACCAAATTCTTTATACTGTGGGTTCTCCATAAAGCCAGCCTATTTACATTGATTCTGACAACACAGAATCCACTAGAAATATACATAAGGGCTCTACAGTTGAGATCAAAAAACAAAACATCAGCAATGATGTTAAATGTTATCTGATTCACGTAAAAGACATAAAAGTTTGATGTAGAGTATAATTAACCTCAAAAATGTTACTGGAAGTTTGGACAATATTAATAAGAAAGGACAATGGTTATATTGTTTTGTTGTATGTTGTACAAAGGTCATATGATACTGAAAAATGGATACAGGCAAGATGAGGCATGGTACAAAGAGACAGCATGACCGGGAAGGACCTCTGTAGCATTTCCTCATTAGCATTTACTGAGTGTGTACCACTTCTAGATGGTTTTAGAAAGGATTTGGGGGGATAAGGGACTGCTGTCCCTTATGGCCTGAAAGCCTCTGTGTGAGGTAAATAAGTAAATAGATGGAAAGCTAACAATGTGTGGATAAAACCATGTGGTACAGTTAAGATTCCTCTTGACTTAGGAGACCAAGATTCCCTTCAGTCACAGTTGTAGGAACTGACTGGAAGCTGCTGGAATGTACATTCTCTGTGAAGGGCAGTCTAGGCTTCCAAAAGGACTGACTAAAGATAAACAGAGGTGATATGGGATGTTCTTCTGTATATGTGTTGTTCTTATTGGTTAATGAATAAAGCTGCTTTGGCCTATGGCAGAGAAGAATATAGCCAGGCTGGAAGAGATAGAGAGAATAGGCAGAGTCAAAGAGGTGCCATGTAGCTGCTAAAGACAGACACACCAGAAATTTACTGGTAGGCCACAGCTCCATGCCAATAGACAGATTAATAGAAATGGGTTAATTTAAGACATAAGAGTTAGTTAATAAGAAGCTTGAGCTAACAGGATAAACAGTGTTGGAATTAATATAGTTTAGATAGTTTAGATGTGATCATTCAGGTCTGAGAGACTGGGAAAGGAATAAGCAGTTTCCTTGATTACAAATGGCATCCA
Organism: Alexandromys fortis; assembly: GCF_014885135.2. NCBI lineage: Eukaryota > Metazoa > Chordata > Mammalia > Rodentia > Cricetidae > Alexandromys > Alexandromys fortis. Next base: position 1,094,597 of record NW_026068086.1, read on the forward strand.
ACAGGGGACAACTACATCCACATAAAAACCAAGAGAGCTTGGGAAGGAATTATAGACACAAAAGAACAGAGTTAAACACGGTTTCTTGGTAGCCACAGTTTTTCAGATAGACTCTGTTTGCTGGTGGCAAGCAGAGGTGTGGCTCCTTTAAAAGGTTTCCTGACTCAGCTTTAGTAGTAAAAACTGTGCAAATTCTTTAAGGGAAGGCTTCCTAGTTTGTGTTGGCAGCATGAACTCTGGCTCTTTGGGGAGGTCCTACACTTAAACTGGGTTTGTGAGCAGTGTGCTACAGCTTGCTTAATGGTAACATAGACCCACTGTGTCCCTGGAACTAGGCCGGTAAGCATGGCTCACAGAGATGGTAAACATACCTCTGAAACGTTGGACTGGGCAAAACAGACAGGGCCACACAGTTGGTCCTAGACATGCCCACTTAGCATTTTTTTTAAAAAAGGCATTCCTGGTCAGAAAATGATTACAGATGCATAATAAAGACAGATTCAGACAGAAATCAACCTCTAAATGGGTCACAGTGTGTTTTAAAAATATCCTAGGCTTAGGAGAGAGAAGAAATAAAGTATAGACAATTAATAAAAAAAAGTAAGTACAGACAGACACTGATTAAAGGAGTTAAGATAATAAAATAAATATTAAAAAGTAATAGAGAAAAATAAGCCATGTAAAAATGGAAAATACACAGAGTCTGGATTATGCATATTATTGTGTTTTCTTGGAATTTTTGACTGCAGAGAGACATTTAATTCTAGGAACTGCTAAGTTAAACTAACATAAAGGTATCTTGACTTCAAAATTTTGGTCTAAGGATATGTTGCTTTGGAAAAGAGGTTCTGCTTTTGTTTTCTCAGAAAATGAGAACCTGTGGATTCTATCCAGGCTAATGTGGTTTGATGGAACAAGACCTACCAAAAGGTCTCCATGAACCATAAATATACTTTGCCTTAAAAAAAGGACAAAATTTGGAGAAAACTAGGGGGATATGATATAGAGATGAATACTTAGCATTGGTATGGATCTTGGTTTATTGATACAAATTTAAGGTTTATTTTGATACACTGTGTATATGTATTTCTATCCTTGTTTAAGGTATTGTGTTTGTACAGCTCATTTAAAAATGTAATGTATAGTAAAAAATAAGTCAAACTTGCAGTCATAATAGTTAGGTTTTCTAGATGTATAGAGATATATTTCAGATGGATAGGAATTCTTCAAATCTTTCAAAAACTTTCAGAATATGGCCTTTAAAGGGTTTTAAGAACTTAGACTTTTCTCAACAGTGAAACAGTGTCTGCTTCTGGCAGCACCAATTACTTCAAGAGGATGGATGGGCATCGAAGAGGCTCCTGATGGAGTTTGTTGGCCATTTGGGCAAGAAACTGCTCTTGCCTAAACTGCTTGATGTTATGTTGTATGAACTGGATGTGCAGAACTGACAAAAAAAAAATGACTGTTAAACTTGCCTAAAGAAGGTGAGACCTTAGGGTTTCTGATTCATGAAAGAGTCTGTCAGACATTCTGCAAGACACAGAAGAAAGCAACAGATGAACTTTGCTATTACAAGGCAAAACAGATCTTTAAATTTTCTTCTTCAAGGAAAACTCTGCTGGATACTATGGGCCTGTAGATTGAAGATGGATGCCCCAACGTTACAGAAAAACTTTGGGATACTGTCCGGGCAGCAAGATGTCTCTGTCAATTCTAGAACTCTGGAAGCTACTTACAATATGCTTCCTGATTACTTATGTAATAGTATATCCTTCTGGGATCTTTGAAGAGTTGAAGACAGATAGTTATAGTTTTCCTTAGTTATGACAAAAAATAAATTAGATATAAAACTTCAGACTCACAACAATAGGATAGATGATCGAGTATTTCCTAAATGTGAATGGACTAAAAATTGCAACTATAAGTCTTGCTTTATAACTGTTTTGTATATGTAATTTTACTATGTTAAAGTTAAAATCTTCCTTTTTATTGAGACTGAAAAGGTGAGATGATGTGGGATGTCTTTCTGTATATATGTGCTCTTATTGCTTAAGGAATAAATCTACTTTCACCTAAGGGAGGGCAGATTTTAGTTGGGCTGGAAGAGATATAAATAAAGAGTAGGCAGAGACAAAGAGATGCCATGTAGCTGATTAAGGAGAAGGACATGCTGGAAATTTACTGGTAGGTCACAGCCTCACAGTGATATAGAGATGAATAGAAATGGGTTAATTTAAGATGTAAGAATTAGTTAACAAAAAGCCTGAACTAATAGGTCAGACAGTGTTGGAATTATATAGTTTCTGTGTTATTATTTGGGTCTGATTGGCCAGGAAATGAACAAGAAGGAAGAAAGATGCAACTGGAGGAGAGAAGGCTTAGCTGCTACAGCTCAGTTGAGAAACTGAACCCTTGAACTGAAGTGGGTACAGTGAGTATAAGAAGAGACCAGGGTAAATTTGGGAAATCCTACTAGTGGGATTCACCTGTGGTGATGTGAGTTCCCTTGGACCACACGGAAACAATAGTAATTCCAATATGGTTTGACCTATTAGAGGAGGAGAGCGAATACAATGAATTGGTTTTAATATTTACTGTATCTATCAAAACCAGGGCATGATGTCCCACACAGGAACCAGGAAGCACCAACTGGGAGTGGCTCCTGCATATACTGCCAAGTAGAAGTTATCAGGGACAGGGAGACCTGTTCAGAGAGCCTATTAGAGGGACCCAGAGGACTGGTGTTCAGATCCTAAAGAATGGGTGAAGACAGTTGGCTGATCTGAATTGGAGAAAAGCCTTTGATACCAGTGATGGTCTTTTCCAAAGGCAATAAATTCCCATGGTCATGGTTCCCTGGTGGATCTCCATCCTTGGAAATGCCCAATCAGAAGCTGCTGCCATGAATAATTCAGCTATGGCTCTGGAACTTTTGTATCACATATATGCACTGGAGGATCTTGGGATCTGGTATTGTCTGGTTCTGTGACACCATTGTGGATTTTTTCCTCTTTAGTGTCTTTGCCAAATACACTGAGAAGTTAGCTGAGGTTGGCACTTCAATTAAGAAGGGCTGGGGAAAGGATATGGGTTTGGAATTCTGCCAAGTCTTTGGGTTGTGACTCATGAATGATCTGTCTGTGGCATGAAGAAGGAAGCCAGTGCCTCCTGCCCGCCACCACCCCTCCACAAAACATGAAGATCCAGCAACAAATGAATGGAAAACAGATGACTTAAATTTAGTTCGAAATATCTCTGGATTTAAGGATTAAGGGGAAAGGCCCTTAAGTAAACCACACTTTGGGTTTTGATAGCCCTAAGAACCCTGACTAGAACTTACAGGGCTGTTTTGAACTAATACCACTGCTGGATCTACTCATATTTTAAATGAAGGGGGAAGTGACTTTTCAAAAAGAAGGAGAATTCAATCCCAATGTTAAAATCTGATGCTGCAAAAGCTAACAGGGGAGGATTGGACTAGGGAGAACAGATAGTCACGAACGAAAATTCACAGAGGAGGAAGCGATTCCTACAAAACATGATGCTCCAAATGTGCATACAGAACCCTTGTAACCTCCTCAGAAAGTATCTGTCTTACAGCTCCCTGTACAACTCTAGTTTTCAGGGCCTGATTTGCTTGGAGGACTCCTAAGAAGCGTTCAACCTCTGTTTGCATTTTCCAATTTTTATTTCTCAAAATTTTCAGCTCTCTTCTAGTTACTTATGAATGCAAAAAAAAATGAGAAAAGGCAGCTCTTATCTCTGGAGTGTTTATAACGATCCTCTTTCCACTAGCAACTCCCTTCATGAAGTGTCTAGTATGGGGGGGGGGCACAGACTCTATGGACTGTGAATTGCACAATCTGTGAATCCTAAGGCTGAAAACATTCCATAAGTCATGTTATCTACCAAAATAATGTCAGATCTTGAGTTCTTGCAAAACCAACCATAATGCAAGTAGCACTTAATGCCTTCTCTTCTGGGAAAACCAGCTGTAGAAGGCCTTTCATAAGTACTAAATGTCAAATAATATTGAACAGGATAAATACTTGCCTAAATTATGCCTCTTGTGGGGATCAGTTAAATATAACAGGACATGACAAATCAAGTATGAGAAGGGGTATGGTTTTTTTTTCTTCATAAATTACATGGGGGAGTGAACACTCCTGCTGTGATTATTAGAATATAAAGATTTTGCCAGCTTTAGGATCTGTTCTAATAATAATGATGATAATAATAATACCCTTACATTCCACATGGTTTTGCCTTCTCCTGGAATTTTAAAACATTAAACTAGGTCATCCACAGCAGAGGCATGTCTCATCATTGGTTCTTCTCGTTGGAACACCGCTGAAAGCCTGCAATCTTCCTAGATCTGAAATATTTATGTATTGCTTTTCATGACTCCATTGTCAATGCCTGAAAAGTGTAATTAGCTGGAAAGAAAGGTTCCAGGCTCAATTTTCACAACCCACAGGCAGGTCAGAAAATGTGGGCTTCTCTCTGTGAGAGCAAAAATGGCCCTTCTGAGACTACTCTGACCTTGCAGCACTGTTTTTTACTTACGCGTCTCAACTTCAAACACACCATTTGCCTCCTTTGACACTGTTCCTCCTTGGTGTCTTTCTCTTTCTGTAACTCCACGATGCCCAATGGCCTGCTGTGCACAAAGAAGGCTTTCAAGACATGCTTTTTGGGTTGTAACAGCATTCAGTCTCTACTTGTTCAAGGCCTTGCAAAAATCTCAATTCCATTGGTCCATGACCAAACTCAATAATTTGGGTACTGTGATGGTTTGAATAAGAATGGTTCCTATGGGCCCATATATTTGAATACTTAGTCATCAGAGAATGGTGTTATTTTAAAGGACTGAAAGGATAGGGAGGTATGGCCGTGTTGGAGGAAGTATGTCACTGTAGGTTGGCTTTGAGGTTGCATCAGCCCATGTCAAGCCCAGAGTCTGTCTCTCTCTACCTGCAGACCATGATTGGATCTCAGGTACTGCTCCAGTACCTGCCCGCATGCTATCCACCATGATAATAATAGACTCAACCTCTAAAACTATAAGCAAGATCCCAGTTAAATGCTTTTTTCATAAAATTGATAGGGTCATAATGTCTCTTCACAACAACAGAACAGTGACGAAGACAGGAACCAATCTATTTGATTGCAAGTCCTTCTTCATCTTGTGTGATCATCAGTGGTAAAAAGATAAAAATGCAAATGTAGTTCTTCTGAGTATTCATGGCAAGTACACCAACTATCCTTCCATGCCAATGCTTAGAAAATGTCTTATCAGTGTCATCTATGGGTGGAGTTGTTGGGAATATAAATACAAATCCGGGTTCAAGGACAGAACACATTTTTATTTCATGTTAAACAGTGGCTGAAATAAAATATTCTAATATATAGATTATATTTTTGATTATAATAAACTAAATTTAGGAGAGCCCAGGGGCAACTTCTTAGCTATACCATGAGGTTGAATTGGTGTTGTTATTCACTTATTGACCCATTTCCCCTGCTGCCATTCAAATAAAATCTAGGATCAGTTCCTCTGTACAATAGGGGGAGATAAAACACTTTTTATTTGGAATCGTGTCTAACTTTTGCCATCGCTAGCATAAGTCAAAATTAAAAAAAAAAAGTGTGAATTTTAGGTCCTGCAAGTCCAGAGTCTGTCAGCTGACTGATTTTATGCCCAGAAGCTCTATGTTCAAATTCCAGAGTTGGTAATATTCTTTGAGATAGGGCCAGGATTTACTTATGAGCTTTATCCCAGTTTTGTGATCCCTGCGCTCAAGATCCCCAGAAAATATTTGGGGATTCTTCAGTGAATACCACAAGAACAAGGTACATTCTTTCTTGGGATGATTTTTTTTTTTTTAACAATCTTTTCTCATTTTACATACCAATCTCAGTTTCCACTCTTGGGGTGCTTTTGATTATAAATATTTAAATAGGTAATGGTAATCTATTATAACCTTCTTGAATTAGTGTTTTTCTGGTCTTTTGACATTCCTCACAAATAGGTAGTATATCACCCATGTCACGTCTTGTCCTGATTTAACCATGATGTTGACGTTCTAGTACTACAATGAAACCCACTCACAACTATTGCTTGTCTACTCTACCCTTACAACTAACATAAGCATTGGACCTAACAGAAAACTCTCTTACTCCCTAGGAGAGGGTTCCTCCCATTTGGCTTCTGCTTGTCTGGTTTGCCAGGACTAGATCCAATAAGAACCTCTTAAATTTATTATGCCTCTCCCATTGAGACTCCCACAACCCTGTTAGACAGATCCTTGAGGACGCCAACAAGGAACTTAGCCCTCCTACTGAGAAAAGAAGCAGCTAGGCCTAGAAAGCCAGTACAAATCACAGGAATAATGAAAAGTTATTAGTTAAGCAAATAAACAAAGATATATTATAGCCTTTTACATTTTCAGATGTATAAATCATAAGACAAACTAGAGAAATCTGTGATTGGCTGATACACATGTTTGAATGAGAAATGTCCTCCACAAGCTCGCGTATCTGCACATGCGGTCCTCACTTGTGGATACCCTTGGGGAAGGCTGTGGACCCTTCAGGAGAGGGAGCATTGCTGGAAGAAGCATGTCATTGGGAGCAAGCTTTCAGAGTTTATAGCTTGCCTCACTTCCTGCTTGCCTTCTCAGGTTCTGGCTTGTGTTAGAAAATGTGAACTCTCAGCTTCTTGCTTATGCCTGTGGCTTACTGCTATCCCTTCTGCCATGACGAACACCTATCCCTCTGGAAATGTAAGCCCAAATAAACTTTTTCTTCCTTAAGCTGCCTTGGTCATTTTATTACAGCAACAGAAAAGTAGCTAACAAATGAGTATTACAAAAATAATAGCATCTACACTTTAAACTACAAATACAATATTAAAATGTTTAAGAGTTTAAAATTTGAACAAAAATGAAAACAATTAATTTTTTAAATTGCATACCTCTTATAACACATTTTTATAAAAATTAAAGTTTGTGACTCTAAAAGTTAACCATCAAACTAAACAATCAACATAATATTTTATTTAATTAATGTCTACCGTAAAATATATATGAAATTAAAGAAAGGTGAAGGAAAATGTAGGCTATTTCTCAGCTTCTTTGTACAAGTTCTTTGGCCATAATTCTGGGATCATGAATTAGAACAATGCAAGGAAATGGTTTTTTATCTCTGCTGGGAAACAAAATTCACTGGAAAAGAAACTACTGAGCTTCTATTACCTCAGAGGATTTGACAGGTTAATTAATTTATCCTTTCTCTTTCCTAAATCTTTGGGTCATTCAGTTCCTCTTGTGTTTCTAAGTAGCCCTACCGTTTCCAAAAGAAAAATCATTAGCTTTTCAAGGGAGCTAAGAGGAAAAACTGAGCCAAGCTCTCGTTCCAATGGCTATACATATGGTTAAGAAGCCATTTGTTTGAAGCATTAAAACTTCAGAGTAAGGATCTGCAAATGAAATAAATAATTCCCTGGTCTGAAGGTAACACTTTGCAGTTCAAGGATGCAAATAAGCCAAACAGGACAAGAGTGAGGTTGATAGTAAAGATGTAACTATGTTCCCAACTAAAATCCCCTAACATTCCAGAGATGCACCATATTCCCCTCCTAGGGGTAGGCAACCCTTCAGGGATCTCCCTTTCCTAATCCACTCACTTTGGCTTCCTAATAATGCCATCAGCTTCTCTCACTCTTCCTCATATTTGGAGATACTGTGACAAAATTGGTTTCATGTTTGAATAAGAATGTGCTTTCTGATGACCAAAGTCTTCCCTGTCAAGAGGACGTGACAATGTGTTTTAGTTTAGTATTTATAGTGGCAAAGGCATCTCTGTTTATATTCCTGTTTTGAAGAATGACAAATGGCACAAAATATTTCTCCTAAAATGCCTAGTTAATTGTCAACTGGTTTTTCTTCAACAGTTGAACGACACTAAACCATTGGAAAAAAACTTCAAAATATTTCTTTGCATTTTGACCTACACTTGTAAAAGCTATAAAGAGCAACATTTTTAAAGAATTAGTTAATGTTTTAAATATTCATATAAAACACAAACTAGTAAGAAGTATACATATTTGGAACCAAATAGGCATGAGCTCAGATCTCATTGCTATCACCATAGCTAAGTGATTTTGAGGGAGAGTATATGCTTTTTGAGCCTTGTTTCTTCATTTATAAATGAGATAGTTGTTCATAGTGCCACTGTGAAAAATTACAGATGCAATCACTGTAGAATGCCTAGCACACAAACATCTGAAGAAACAAAAGCAATGAGATATAAGTAGGAGAGAATTGTTAAAACATACAGTACTCAATTAATTCTTCAATATATCAAGCACATGCCTTAGCATATGCAAGGCATCTGGGTAAAGAGCTTAGGACTGAAAGGCTGATATTTTGCAAAGGACCTTAACATTTTTTATGGTCATAAACACACATACATATATATGTATATACATATATGTATATATAATATATATTTCTAATATATATATATTAGAAATAGGGTTGTGTGTGCAAACACAAAAAAAATAGAAGAGCTAAATAAGTTTGCTTGGGGAGTTTGGAAATGCTTCATAAGTCAATAAATAATTGACCTTCTGGATGAGCAGAAGTGTGGTGGTTTGAATAAGAATGGCTCCCATAGACTCATATATTTAAATACTTAGTCACCAGGACATACAACTATTTGAAATGATTTTAAGGATTAGGAGGTGAAGGTGTGGCCTTGTTGGAGGAAGTGTGTCACTGGGGGTAGGCTTTGAGGTTTCAAAAGTCCAGGCCAGTCTCCACCCCCTCCATCTTGCTGCTTGCTAATAAGGACACAGGAATCTTAGCTACTTCTCCAGCACCATATCTGTCTGTTTGCCTCAGTGCTCCATACCATGATGATAATGGACTTAGCCTCTGAAACTGCAAACAAACAACCAATTAAATGCTTTAATCCTATAATAATTGCTTTGGCAAATGGATGGAATTAGAAAAAAAATGTCATCCTGAGTGAGGTAACCCCAACTCAAAAAAAAAGGATGAATATGGCTTGTATGCATCCATATGTAGACATTAGCTCACAAGTAAATGATAACCAATGTATGGTTTATAGACACAGAGAGGCTAACTATAAAGGAAAAGACTGGGGGACACATGCATCTCCCTGGGAGGGGTAAATAGAATAACTTTGTAAGTGGATTAGAGAATGGGGATGGGAGGATAAGACGCGGGAGGGAGGGAAGACAGGGTTGAGGGAGGGAATGTGGATAGCACTGAGGGGTGGTACAGAAATCTAATGAAGTGCAATCATGCTGAAATATGTGAAAGCAATTACAGTGATGGGCCCAAATAATGGGAGACACAGAGTCCCAACTGGCCATTTCTTGTCGCCAAATAAAGCTTCCAGTATAGGGACTGGGTTATACTCAACTGAATTTTTGGCCAAAGAGGTCCCGTGGACATCCCCAAACAACCAAGGTTATTGCCTGGACTACAGGCTGTTCTCCACACACTGACAGTAAGAACCCATTGTGGAAGACAACTACACAAATTCATGGAACATGGAGAGCTTGAGCTGATGCTGACATAGAACCTTCACCCCTAAGTTCTGGGGGCTTTGGTATGGGAAGGTACTTGGCAGGTTACCAAAAAAAAAAAATGCAAATACCAACCCAGCCACAAACCCTTTGATCTTCAATGTTGTCCCACCTGCAAGATAGGCTAGGGCAGGAGTGCCACAAAGCTTGTGGGAGTAACCAACTAACATCAGAGTAGACTTAAGATCTACTCTACATGATGGAGCCCATACCAAACACTGGTTGGATGACCGAGAACCAGAGACTAGATAGCCATAATCCAGGGTTCTGGCATAAAACCAAATACTGTCATTTAAAACACAAAGCAGTGATAAAATGACTGCTAATGATATTCTGTTAGACTCATAGATCAGTGCCTTGTTCAGGCGTCATCAGAGAAGCTTCCTCCTACAGCAGATGAGAAAAAGCACAGTCAGCACTATGCAGAGTGAGAGACCTCGGAACACACAGCTCTAAATGGGATGTCTTCACTCAACCCCTACCTGTAGTGCTCAGGGAACCCCTTGGAAGAGGAGGTAGGAAAGTAAGAGCCAGAGTACATGGGAGATACTAGGAGAACAAGCAAACCACAGTGTCCGTCGGGTTTCATCGGGTCTTCTACATATATATTAAAAGCTTCAGTTCAGTTTAAGATTTTTTTCTGTGTGTGCAAACAAGTAGATCTCTGGTACTTACGCCTTTTCTTGGGCTTTTTTCTTTCTCTTGATGGTTTTTGTTTTAACTTACTATATTTTATATGTTACATTTTGTTATTATTTCTTAAAAGCATGTTCTTTTCTAATGAGAGTCATAAAGTGGATGGAATCTGTGTGGGAAGGGAGGTGGGGAGGAGCTGGGAGGAGTAGAAGGAAGAGAAAGTGTAATCAGGATATATTGTAAATCTATTTTCAATAAAAGGGGGCGGGTAGAGTTGCCATGGTCATGGTGTCCCTTCATATCGATAAAAACCCTGAGTAAGGTCCTTAAGTAAGACTCTTATCAGTAGAGAACATTAGATCAACAGGCTAATTTTTCAACAGCTCTAACTTCCATCAAAGAAAATTCCAGTTGTCAGATACACGATTTTTGATGGGTTGCCTATAAGAAAGAATGGATTAGAGCGCCTCTGTACAGTAACATTGGTTAGAACATGTGCTTTGTTTGAAATGTCCCACCACTGAGGGCAGACGAGAAACCACAGAAAGAGCTGTTACTTTGAATCTAAGACTCATGATTTCTAGCTCTTGCTTCCCCATAATTTCTGTGATGGGTTGCCCTTTCCAATGGGAACATCCTGGGATTATTCTAAAAATTACTTTCCGTTAATAACAAAACGGTGTTCAATTTTAGAAGCTGAAAAGAGGATACGCAACTTCTCTTTAGAAAATATAACCCTCAAACCTTGTAAAGTGGTGAACGAACCATCCAAAGCATTTGAATTGAAATAAAAGAGAGCAACAGGACACAGCTAAAGTGCCAGCGAGAACTGGGCAGGAAAGAGGGAAAACATCTCAGGCAAAACTCCCATCGAGTCTACTGCTAATTACATCCACAATGGTGGATGGAGAAATGACTCAGCAGTTAGGAGTGCTTACTACCTATAGAGACTCTGGGTTGGGTTCCTATTGCCCACATTACGTGGTTTACAACTTCCTATAATTCTAGTTCCAGGTATCCAACACCCTCTTCTGGCCTCCAAAGGCTCCTGCATACATGAGGTTCACATAAACTTAATGCTAGCACCCACACATGATAATTAATATATATACTTTAATTTATATATATAAACACAAACACACACACATATACATCTATAATTTAAGTTTTAAAAGAAACATAAACTCCTCAAATGCCTATCACAGATCATCGAGGAATAAAACACTCTTGCCATGTGTCTGGGAAAACTGCCCAAGTGCAACAGCTACTTCTAACACAGTTCCTCTGCAGCAAGGTGCGGGTGGAACCTAGTCGCCATGGTTGTATAGGTGGAAAGGGATCCTTGAGATAGGATGACAAACTTCTAATGACACAGGAACCATACTCATTCAGGAATGAGCTCGTTGTATGATTTAACACCCCTGGCACCTCTTAAAAATGGATTCATCAACCACACAGTTTACACAATGACTCAAGGCCACAGAAAGAAATCCTATTTACTCTCAGTATTCTTCTGTTACTGTAATCGTCCAAGATTTCACTGATACTTAGGTCCCTGTGGGGTGAAGTTCGAATTAGTGAATAGTTCTTTAGTAGACTTCCATTTCATCAAAGGTAACTATTTATTTTAATCCACTCACCATTCCGTGGTTCAGCCACCCTGGGATAAAGTTGTCAAGCAATTTTGGGTATATCATCTCTCTGTCGTAGGCATAGATGGTCCAGAACACGGCGACAACAAACTGGAAGGGAAAGGAAATCTTCTGTTTTAAGTTCATCTTTTACAGCACATAACTGGTTGGTTATTTGTTTTAAAAACCCAAGAGTTTTGAAATTTATGCTGTCAGAAGCAAACCAATGATTGACTAGCAAAACAGTTCCCACTTCACTCTGTAGTGTTAACCACAGGGTTGTCAAGTCCCCTCTCTGGTTTCCAACTATGTTCTTTCAGGGAGAGGAGCCTGCCTGAAAGGGAGAGAGAAACAAAGTGTTGTTAGGAAGAACACCATCTCGGGGCTAATGGTGCCAGTCTGATCCCTCTCCATGGGGTTTATACATTCACTTAGGGATATTTGCAAACAGGTCCCATTCCCCAATAGGAAGAGCACACATCCCAAACAACGCTACGCCTGTCTTCCTTGATCCAGTCACGTGGTTTCGTGTTTGCTTCTCACCAGTACCAGCACTGAACCCTTTGCCAACCACATGTCTTCTGGTCACATTACAGAGAAATGCATTAGTGCATACAGCCTAAGCCAAGGCACAGAGACACTGGGAAGTAGAGTGGGTGAAGGGGAAAAGGAAGATTCTGAATTCCCTTGGAGTAACTTAACTTTGAAGTTTGTCTGAATTACAGAAGTTTCTTTGGGCCGAATAGCAGCACAGTAATCCAGAGAGAGGAGTAGCAGTATTTATTTGATTTATTATTTCACCATTCTTCAAACGAACAGTGAGAAATAAAGTTCAGATTAAAATAAAGCAATGGAAGGCCCATGGTCTTAGCCATCGGTACAGAGATTAACAGATAATTTTTTGTAAATTAGACACACACACCTATAGAGAGTGATTTTTAAAATCCTACAGAATTAAAACAATGCAGAATGAATATAAATAATTTTGTTTCAATTTTTATAATTTTATAATTTAGGTTATCTGTGCTCCTTTAATGCAAATAATAAATATTTTAATTCTACTTTAAATAAGATTTTAGGTTATACCTGGTAGCACAAGACTAGTAATCAAAAGGTCCCAAAATTCTTTCCCAACTCTGTTTGCTTTGAAATCTGGGTAGTTTTCTCCTTTGAAACCTAAGGTGATGCAAATATTTATTATTTTATAAAATGTAAAGATTAATTATTACAGAAGGTGACTAAATCTCTGTGCATTGTTTTAGAACCAGAGACATCCCCCACAGTTATTTACCTTGCTTACATGAACATTTATTTTACTATCTGCTTTCAAATGTATAACAGTAAAACAAAATAGAAAATTAATTCTTAGCTCAAGGAAAATTATGTTAACTCTTCAAGTACAATGAGTAATTTTTAACTTATCCATGATTTTGAATTATTCGCCATCTTATATTTCAAATGGACTGGCTATTCATAATAATTACACAAAGTAGATATTTGGTAGCTATTTTTGAACTTTTTAAGTGACTTATTTATTTTCTATTTTATGTGTACTGATATTTTGCCTGTGAGCATTTCTGTGTAAAAGTGTCAGATCTCCTGGAACTAGTGTTACAGGCAGTGGTGAGCTACCATGTGGGCACTGGGGATTGAACCCAAGTCCTTTGGAAGAGCAACCAGTGCTCATAACTGCTGAACTCTCTCTGTGCTCACTGTTTTAAAATTTAGTACATTACCTGTCAACATTATCACCTTAAAGTAGGCAGTAATAGAGATATTTTTGTTTATCCATGCTACAAATGGAGAAACCCCAATATTTTCATTTTTGCTTTAATGGTATTTACTGGTATATAAGATTTGACAAACACGGAATGGACTCTCATAATAAACATTAGTTCTGATCTCATTAATTCTGCTAATAATGTAAGAGAATCTGCAAAACAATTACTTTACCTCTTCATTATGAATAAAGAATGCTGAGGAAAGACTGCAACTATGCAGATAGATAGATGATAGATAGATAGATAGATAGATAGATAGATAGATAGATAGATAGATAGATATAGATTCCTGTAACAACAGTAAAAAGTAGGTCATTTCTCCCCCAAATGATCTTCAAATTGGTAGTCTAGATAGTTTGGTAATGTAAGATCCAGACTGTAAGAACAAGGTGATCCTGGGAGCAGGGAGGAACAGTGGAAAAGGAATCCTATTTATAGCTGGGTTGGGAGGGATGGGAGAAGACTAAGAAGTCTTTTAAAAATGGGTGGGGTGGGGATCTAGGGAGGCGGGTAGAAGTCCAAATACATGGATGATAGAATAAATGAAAAATAAAGCCCACAAGACAAATGAGTAGTTGCAAATGAATCCCCTTCTCTACTGCAAGAGGAAGCTGGCAACAGGGCGTGGCCTGAGCCCAGAATGGCGATGATCTGAGGCCCCTGGAGTGGATGACGTGTGAGGATGTTTGTCACTGAGAACATGGAAAAGGAAGACTCAGATGGCCACCAGGGCTCCCCTGAGACTTGATGACATGTTTTTCTAGTAGAAGCAACCTGGATATTTCCCAGGGCTGTGAGGTCTGTGAGAAAGAATTCAAAGGGAGGATGCCGGGGGTTTCACATTGCTGCAAGTTAGATGGCTGAGAAGATCTGAGATGAAGAAGCTGTGAGAATGGGGATATCCTTTCATGACCAATCAGCTTTTCAAAACTGCTACTTGGGGAGTGAAAGTTGCCAATAAGTTAAGTGAGAGGCCTTATATGAAACCATTTTCAAAACCAGACTCTCAATGAAAGACAGAACTTTTCTATTTTCACTTCGTTCTTTCTGTATATATTTGACAACTGAGTGGAAAAAAGAATCCAAATATGGTTGATTTAATGCTCCAGTGCCAGGGATGTAGTTCCAGGTCCACAGCCATGCTACTCCTAAACCCAGGCACATGTTTTACAGCCTGGATATTCAGTGTGGTCCATGAATCAACAGCACCCACATTCAATCTGCCAGACATGTGAGCCCTAGGTCTCACCCTGCAACAATCTGATCCTACATTTTATTAAGATCTTGAGGATGTTCCTGCTTTTACAGCCATCTTCTACCACCGTGTGTTTCCTGCCTTCCTGACAGAGTGTTATCTCAGGTCCTACAGCTTCTCATTCAGAACCTCCATCATTCTCTTTCTGGGCAGGAGCTTGAAGCAGATGTTCACACTTTCTCCACAGTCAAGAGCTCCTCCACCCCAAGGAGCAGTGAATATCACGGAAGTCGAGACATAGAGTATATAAGAGGATGAAGAGAAATAATATGAAATGCTGTCCTCTGCATATGACATATGAGTGTTTAAACACACACACGAGCTTGGTTTGCTACACAAGACTTGTATAATATCAAACCAGTTAAAGTTCTCAATTGGGTCAGCGGAGAGGCAGTGGAGGCACTAACTTTGGCTGAGTAACCATTGGTAGTTGAGGGCAGCTTGGGGAGAGACACTCACTTTCCCTCAGAGGATATGGCAACTAGTATATTGCCCATGACCAGTGATTTGTCCATGCGAATACCAGCCACACAGCACTAACAGGACCAAGGAGGAGGATATGAAACTGGGAGAGATCTCTGCTACATGGGCCTAGGGAAAGTGAGAGGGGAAACAGGAGGGCAGATATGATCAAGATACCTTGAACCTATGTATAAAACATTCAAATAAACATAAAAGCAACGAGCCTGAAAGTCTGTGTTCAGCCTACTTTCTCCTTTTTATATAGTCTAGGAGTCCAGTCTAGGGAATGGTGCCACTCACCATAGGTGGATTTCCCCACCACAATTGGCCTAATCAAGATAATACCTCACAGGCAGGTCAAGGGGGCCACCTGCCAGATGATTATATATCCCATCAAGGTGACAGCGAGATTACCCATCATGAGTGGTGAAGCCATGCCTACTTCTGTGGGGTAAGGATTTGGGCTGGGTGTAAACACATAGGCATGGAGCCACGTTGGACTAGTGTGAAGCGATTGGTGGAAACCCCTTCAGCTCCGCTGAACAGCAAAATCTAATCATGAGAATGGAAGTCTTTCATATTACCGACCCTTTTCCAACTCCACAGGAGAAATTACAGAGGTCAAACCAAGGGGCAGAATCCTGGGACCATATTAAAATTCCTTTTACATGTCCCTGCACTGTTCATTGCTTCAGAATGGTCCTGATGAACTCCAATCCTTTGCACTTCCATTCTAAATGCTAGAATCCCAGGTTGTTAAAATTTTACAGATATCTTGTCAGAATACTCAGTGTTACTGTTTGAGAAATGACGTCCCGGCTACACTGAGATTTCCTACACGTCGCACAGGTTGTCCATGTACTAAGGTTGTCTTTAATTTCTCTCAGAAGTATTTTTAGTTAATAGTGTACCGATATTCACAATATTTCCTGGATCTTTCTATGTATTTGATGTTTTTGGAAGCTACTGTACATTACTATGTTTTGTGTATTCTTTGTTGCTACTTTATAAAAACACAAGTTTTAAATAGTGGCCTTGCTTCGTGTACCTTTACTAAATTTGATTACTAGTTTTAGGAGCAACTATTTTTAAAATTGTTTTGGATGTGTGTGTGTGTATCCAAAGTAACAAAACTCTTTTATGAACTACATGTTTTTGTTCTGTTATTTAAGTCCTCGGCACAAAGTTGAACAGAAGTAATTTCAGTGAAAGCCTTTATCATTTTCTCTGCTGCAGAGAAAACATTCAATTTCTCAACAGTGAAGTTTGACATTAGCTGCAGTTTTTCTTAGATTTTTTTTTACAAGTTGAGTAAAATTTCATAGAATTTTACTTGGAAGATAAACACATTTACTGTAAGTGATAATATTTTTTAGATGATTTTGTTGCATCCCTTGAGACAACTAGCCTAAGATTTTCTTCTTATTCTGTCATTCAGTGACCTATTAATTGATCTTGAATGTCAAACAAACAACCCATGGCTGGTTATCTTAAGTTATAGACATATGTTGCTGGATTCCACTTACTGATGTTCTGTTCAAGATTAGGGTTTTATTTTATCTCTATTCATAAAGTATACTCATCTGTAAGTTCATTTCCTCAAGTGATGTGGGAGTGTCATATATCAATCTGTTGATTTCATTGGTTAAGTTATAATAAACCAACTGCTTGGCCTCAGCTTAGAACATAGATGGGAGGAGTAAACAGAATAGAATTCTGGGCGGAAGAGGAAGTGAGGTCAGACTCTGCTCTGCTCCCGGAGAGACTCGACAGCTCTGCTCTGGAGCAGAGACACCATGCTTGCCATGCTACACTCTCCCAGGATGGACGAAGGCTAGAATCTTCCCGGTAAGCGCACCTTGGGGTGCTTACACGCATTATTAGGAATGGGCTAGTCCAGGTGCGAGAATTAGCCTGTAAGGGCTAGAGTTCATGGGCCAAGCAGTTCTTTAAATGAATACAGTTTGTGTGTTGTTATTTCGGGCATAAGCTAGCCAAGCGGCCGGGGTGTTGGGGACGCAGCCCCGCCGCCGCTCCTATTTCAACACTCAAGGTGTCATCATCTGATTTTTGGTAGGAGGAAAATGAATGGGTTCAAAAGAATGAGTTGGAATTATTTCTTCCCATGTTTTCTAGAGGACTTTTTGCAACAATGGTGTTATTTATTCTTTATACAAGTGATAAACATTTCTACTAGTAAAGCCAGCCTGAGTAGAAATCATGAATTCACTTGTTTTATACAAATGGGACTATTCTGGTTTTTTTTTTCCTTGCACTGATTCTTAGCCATCTTTGCCCATTAAGGTATTTCTAAACTTTATCATTTTGACTGGAGAGTGGTGGGGCTGTGCCTGAGATTCAAGAAAGCATGCTACTCCTGAGCTACATCCTCATCTAAGTCTTTATAAAGCTGTTTATATATTTTACCATGGATATTACCAAACTGTATAAATTTCCCGCAGTGAGCTGATTGTCACACATTTGCTAGCGCAGCACCACTGGGAGCCACTCTCTGCCCATTCAAGATAGGTAGCACTGTGTGGTTCTTGATAGTGAAGGTTGTGATCCCCATCCTACATTGAGGGAACTTGTGCAGGTTATTCACAGTGACTTTGAAGAAAGTGTGAGTCACCTAGCTAGGTGCCATATTAGAAGGCCAGGAGGCACAGATAACTGAGCAATCAGTCTTCCAAGTGAGTCTTTAGATACAAACACAGCACAGATGGTATGAACTTGGCTTCCTGCACTGATAGTCTGTTGGTGGTATGGTCATCAAAACCCAAAATAACTTTGAACTCTGTTACCAGGGCATGGATAGGAAACGAATAGTTTCCCATGATAATATAAATGATGTAGGAACATTTTGCTATTGCAACCAAGCTCCTTCTCTGGCCAGGCCCAAAAGCCAGCTACCCCACATAGTGCACGCACTGCTCCTCAGCAGCCAGGACCACAATACTGTACGCGAACTGAAAGTGGAAGAGGCATGACTACTTTACAGATCTTCAGAATTCAAAATCAAACACTTGAGTGACAGCTAGCATTAATATGCCACTTGCAATTGCTAGAAATTAACACCCAAAGAGAACTAGACATAATGCAAGGCCTACATCTCTTTGAAAGAAGTTCCTCGCACCAAATTAGAGAGAGACCAGAGACTTCAGCTTTAGTTCACTTTAGACAGTTTCTACAGTTGAAGTCATATATTGATTCTCACACATTGATACTTGGAGACTTCACCAAAAGACATGTCATCAAGACAAAAATGAAACAGAGAAATGCTGTAGATAATTGGTGTTATAAACCAAATTGACCTAACAGATACTTGCAGAACATTTCACCTAAACACAAAAGAATATACCTTTTGATCAACAGCTCATAGAATGTTTACCAAAACTGACCACATACTCAAACATAAGCAAGTCTCATCAAATACAAGAAAACTGACATAGCACCTTGCACCCTATCTGACCACCTCAGATTAAACTGGACATCAACAACAAGAGCTTACAAACTCATGGAAACTGAAAGACTTACTACTAAATGGGTCATTAAAGACTTGCTAGAAATGATTGAGATTAATATGCAACATACCCAAACTTAAGGGACACAATAAAGTTGGTTCTAAGAGGCAAGTTCATAGCACTGAGTGCCGACATTAAAAAATACTGCAACTTAACAAACTAATAAGTTTCAGCACACCTGAAAGTTCCAGAAAAAAAAAAAAAACAAGAGAAATCATACCCAAAAGGAATAGATAGCAAGAAATAGTCAAACTCAGGGCTGCAATCAATAAAAACAAGCAAACAAAGAATCAATGAAACAAAGAGTTAGTTCTTTGAGAAAATCTGTAAGACTGGCAAACCCTTACCTAATTAACTAAAAGGAAGAAAGAATACACAAACTAACAAAATTAGAAATGAAAAGAGGGATATAATAACAGACACTGAGGAAATCTAAAGAATCATGAGAAAATACTTTAAAGTCCTGTACTACACCGAATTGGAAATCTAAAAGAAATGGATAATTTTCTTGATATATTGGTGTAGGAGGTTCTTCTGTTCATGTGTTGCTTTCATTGGCTAGTGAATAAAGAAACCGCTTTAGGCCTGATAGGGCAGAACTTAGGTAGGCAGAAAAGACAGAACTAAATGTTGGGGAAAAGGGCAGAGTGAGAGATGCCATGGATCTTCTGCCTGAGACAGACACTGGTTAGAATTTTGCCAGTAAGCCACAGTCACGTAGCGATACACAGATTAATTGTAATGGGTTAAGTGAGGATGTAAGAATTAGCCAATAAGAAACTAGAGTTAATGGGCTAAGCAGTGTTTTAATGAATACAGTTTCTGTGTGGTTATTTCGGGTGTAAGCTAGATGGGTGGCCAGAACAATCAAGGGGCCACCTCTCCTTATAAAAATACATACCACTGATTTCCAAAGTGGTTGCACAAGATTGCATTCCCACCAGCAATGGATGAGGGTACCCCTTCCTCCACAGCCTCTCCAGCAAAGGCTATCATCGGTGCTTTTGATTTTAGCCATTCTGACAGGTGTGAGATGATATCCCAAAGTTGTTTTGATTTGCATTTCCCTGATTGCTAATGAGGTTGAGCATGACCTTAGGTGTCTTTTGGCCATTTGAACTTCTTCTTTTGAGAATTCTCTGTTCATTTCAGTGCCCCATTTTTTAATTGGGTTAATTAGCATTTTAGAGTCTAGTTT
>NW_026068086.1:1116218-1154446 GCF_014885135.2 Alexandromys fortis
GGGGGAGGGGGAGGGAAATGGGAGGCTGGGAGGAGGCGGAAACTTTTTTTTCTTATTCTCAATAAAATAAATTTTAAAAAAATACAAAAAAAAAAAAAGAAAAAAAAATGACTGCTAGTGACATTCTACTAAACTCATAGGTCAATGCCATGCTCCACAATCATCAGAGAAGCTTCCTCCTGCAGCAGATGGGAACAAATACAAACACCCACATCCAGACACTATGCAGAGTGAGAGACCTTGGAGCACTCGGATCCAAAAGGGATGTCTCCATCACATCCCTCCCCTCACGACTCCAGAAACCCTGCAAAAGAGGAGGCAGAAAGAGTATAAGAGCCGGAGGGAATGGAGTACACCAAGAAAATAAAGCCTTCTAAATCAACTTGATGGACACACATAAAACTCACAGCGACAGAAGCAACATACACAGAGCCTATACAGGTCTTCACAAGATGGGGTCCTAGAGCTGAAAAGAGAAGTGGACACATGCCCCACCTCTAACCCAGAAGCTATCTCCAGTTGATAACCACGTGCCAATGAAAATTCAGTTTCCTCCAAGGGAATTTCACGGGGTAAACAAACTACAGCCTGTGTGCCCAGCAGTATATGGATAAAAAAAAAAAAAAAAAAAAAAATTAACTCAATGGCATCTTTGTGTTATTTTGTCTCATAATATCCTGTCAGAGCTTTTCATTATTTTTTAATTTAATTTATATATTTTCTTCTATTCTCACTCTACAGGTCCTTTGTGTGTATACTATGGCTTCCAGTTTGTTTTCTGTGATTCCTATGTGGTTGTAGGAATGAGTCTCTTTTTCTTGTGCCTTCTTTTGGTCTCTTTTCTCTTTTTTGTTTTGCCTAATTCCTATGTGTTTTTTTTTGTTTTATCTTATTATACTTTATTCTATTATCATTCTTTAGAAGCCTGTTTGTTTTCTAATGAGAGACAGAAAGGGAGAGAGCAGATCCAGAGGGGAGGAGAGGTGTCCGCGAGGGAAGACTGTGAGTAGTAGAGAGAGGGAACCATAATCAAGATATATTATGTATGGAATGATATCTATTTTCAATAAGTTGAGAAAAATTATGAATCTATAAAGAATACTGTTATCATAATCCTATGTATCTGATCAAATCATTTTAAAGCCAGCATCTTTCTATGAAAAGTCTATGAAGTATAAGCTGATGTTAGAGGTTTTTATTTGTTTCACTATTCTGCTTCCAGCTTTTTGGTAGCTTTCTCACCTATCTGTATTTATTGACATTGGTCCTTAATTATCTCCAGTGAGCTATGGTAGACTGAAAGAAGACTCTTAAGTCACCCACATGGTTTGTTTCCTTTCTTCCTTTCTACCTTCAGCTTTTGATTCTTACACTCCAACTAGCAGTGTGATTCTTCCTAAAACCCACTGAGTTCTTTTTGGCTTCAGGGACCATCATCCGCCTTTTCTACTCTTGGCCAGGAATGTTGCCCCCCCCCCCATTTGCTATGGCTGTATCTCCTATTCCTCAGGGTCCAGTTTTAATAGTACCTCTACAGGGAGTTTCAACCACACATTTCACTGTGCTGGCATTTCCTGTCACACACCCTGGTAGAGGACAGACTCCTATTGTTGTTTTCTGTTGTCTCCAATTGATCACAGCGTGGCTCCTCTATAGGAAGCGGAGTGCCAGAGAATGGGAACTTAGGCTCATCTGCTGCTTGTTCCCCATAACTGGCACACAGCAGGTATGGAATACAAATTTTGGAAATAAACTATGATAACTGCTCTATTTGGGCTATGTCTCACATCAACCACAGGGATAATACCTTTTTAGTGTATTGATCAGTTTTCTTCCTGTTGACCAAACATTCCTTCTTTCTACTCTCTGTGGGGGTTTTGCTCTCCAGTGCATAAGTAAACACTCTCTCCACAGGCTGTGTCCACAGTGCTTTCCTTCTCAGATCTCTAGGAGAAACCCCTTCTTTACCCACTTAAGACTTCGCTCATCCTTCAGTAATCCTTCAGACTTCTAGAGCAAGAAGGAAGGCTCATTTCTGTCTTTCCTGAAGTCAACCAAGCATAATGAAACTGAGAAATAGAGATGGAACTCATAACAGTGGAAAACACTCATGGACAGAAGCATCACTCTTTAAGAAAGCTGCCTGAGCGCTGTTAGGAAAGCTGAGCATGGGGGGAACTTGGAGAGAAAAAGCAAGATCTTGTCTCTTCATGGTTGAGTTGCAGTACAGAGAGCACTCAGTGGTGATAGCCCTTAACGATCACGAAAGGTCTCCATGAGGGAACACGATGTTCATATGCATGAGAATTCTGGGAAGATGCTGTGATACCTGTTTGGCTTCAGGTGACACCGATGAGGAGGGGGACAGGCCAGTGTGTCTTCTCTGTACCAGCAGATGTGGGTATGGCAAGGACAACAAGAAAAACTGGTGCTCCCCATGATCACCTGACAAGGAACAATCTACATGTCACCAGACACATGGGCAATTATAAAAGTAAGTCAGGGAGAAAGAAATTAGTTGTGGGTAGAAGGAGGCATTCTCTAGGATGAGGTCAAGGGGAAACAGGAAAAATCTGCCTTCCCTGGCTCAGTTCCTGCCTTTGGGGTGAAGGAGCTGCCCTAGAAGAACTAGGCCATCTAAAGATGGGTAATCACTAGGAAAGAAATTGTGTGTGATGTGTTCAAAGATACTGTAATAAAAAGCATATAGAGGAATTGGGCTGAGAAGGCAACTAAATTCAAAGCAGAAAAGTTATGTCAAAATAACAGTATATCATCAATTAGTTCTCCATTAGACAAAACTGATCAAAGAACAGATATAGAAATTTAAGAGAAGACAGCACTTTTGAAAAAGAATAAAACCAAGAAGAGACAGTTTAAGTAATAAAGAACTAAAAATAAGATCAGAAGAAGAATGAGAAAAAGTTTTCTTTGGTGAAGATAGTTGGGCTTTAGCTTCTTAAGAACTGTGGAACATGTGAAGTTTATTTTGCTTTTAATTTCTGGTTTGAAATGCTAGGTCCTAATAAATTATTAAAACTGCATCTTTAAATGTATGGCTGAGCACAAAAGCAGCCCATTTAGAGCCAACAAAAGGAAAAATTACAAAAACAAAATAATAGTAAAAAATACCCAAATAGTATCAAACAGAAATTTATGTGTCATCCGTGAGATTGACCAGAAGGCCCTGGACCCATGCAAGGTGGTATACGGAGTCCAACCCATAGAGGAGTTGTGCTTTTAGTAAAAGGCAAGACCGAGAAAGTTCTGTTGGATAGGGTAAATAGGTTGCCCTCTATTCCTAACTGTAAAGGTCTTTTAAAAAAATAATGACTTTAATAGACCAATTTTTAAACTAAGAAATTACCTTTCCTTCTATATCTTCATATTTGTGAAAGCTAAATGCAGTCTGCAAAATCTGAAAATGGGTTTTATACTTATGCCAATAACCAGAGGGTGCTGTAGTGTTTCTCCTGGCTCTCTTTGTCTGGACATATACATCTAACTTAACTATACCCAGTATCAGTTACTGGCAGCTCTGAGTTCTAAACCTTACTGACAGTTGATTAGATTAAGAAGGCTCTAGCCTTGAAATGGTCTAAACCATCTATGGATTCCCAACTTAATGGGCATTTGGGAGGTAGTAGAAATTATAGGCAATGGTTCTACTTGAAGACAGTAAGCCATTAGGGGATATGTTCTCTGAAGGGAATATGTTTTGTTCCAAGTCTTTCCTTATCACTCTTTCTTTGCTTCCTGGATGCCAAGAGACAAGCAGTTCTGTTCTTCCGCATGCTCCACACCATGATGCTCCACCTAACTACAGGCCTAGACATAAAGTGAACTGCCTACAGGAGCTCCCAAAACTCTTAACAAGAATAAATCCTTCCTCCCTTTTAAACTGACCTTCTTAGAAATGTTGTTACAGTCACAGAACTCTGATGCCAGCACTAGGGGCCTGCCTCCGTTACCATCACTATGTGGTCCAGCTCCTCTCTCGGCCTAGTGCAGCCTTCTCTTCCAAACAGGTCTCTCCCCAAGCATCCCCTTGCCTATAATTGATCTCTGTGCTGTGCTCTGACTATAATGTGTTCCAACTTTCTCCTGATCTCACACAGAATTTCAATCTGCAAAATAATATGTTAAGAAAATTACGAGGGTGCAACATAGCCCAATGATGGTAGAAGTGAGAACTTTAGAACAGGATCAGGTTGAGTTAAGGTCACTCATTAGGTTAGAGCTCTTAAATATGAATCCTGGTGGCTTTGAAAGAAGAGGGAGAACAAACAAACACATATACATGGGTTCCCTATATCTTCTCTGTGACAATCTATACTGTCCTGGGATCATGTCAATGTGAAGGTTGTCACTAGAAGAGGTCTCTACACTCAGCAACTCCAGAACAATGAGTCAAACTGAGCATCTTTTCCTTATAAATGAATTTCCCCCAGATTGTATTAATTAAAAAGAGTCAATATGCCATCTTGAAATTGGTTCATAAAGAACCCAGGTGAAGACAATGCCATCTATGTAGACACATAGCAGACACATACTTAAGCATTAAAATATTTTAATGTGTAAGCATGCATAAATAACTGTATAGATAGTAAACATTCTTTGCAATTTCAACTTCTACAAGCCAAATTTGGGCTATAAACTTCAAAATCTTTTTATATGCATTAAAATGTGCCTCATTTTTTGTTTATACTTAATCTTATACAACTGGAAATAAATTATTTTTCGAGATTGACATAGTTACATTGTATATGCATAAGTGTTTGCCTGCATGTATATATATGTACCATGTATGTATGGTGCCCTTGGGTGCCAGAAGAGGACACTGCATCCTTTGGAACTGGAGTTACAGATAGTTATGAGCCACCATTTGGGTGCTGAGAACCAAACCTTGGTCTTTGGCAAGAGCAGCAAAGGCTTTTTAATGACTGAACATCTCTCCAGCCCTGAGAAAATCTATGCATCATAGAATCTAACTGTCTGAATATGCCATAATTTACTTACGCACTCACTAACAGGCCCTCACTACTCTCAACTTCCATAGCATCTTCTTAGCTACATTACTGGCTTTAGTTTTCTTTTAACCCTATGTTTTGCCTTGGTCTTACAGTTACTTTTATAGAACTGAGCTAAAAAAAACTATCTGCAGCTCTTCCTGGCTGGAAGAACAGAATCAACACTATCCTTGGAAAATGACCCCAAAGTCTCCTTTTAGTCCCTGAAAGTCTCCCCAGGTTCCACATTCCTTGACTGCATGCACCTTCCCAAATTCACGCCCTGCTGAGTTCCACTTGTTCATGTGCTCCTATCACCAAAGCTCCGTTTGTTCCCTTTGCTTCAGTGCTCGTGGTTCGTCTAACCAAAGCTTCCAAGTCATTAAAAACAAATCTTTGAGATTATCTGACTGCAGTCCAAAGAACCATCATCAAGAAGACAAACACAGAAAAGACTGGCAAGGATGTGGGGGCAAAACAGACCCCTAATTCACAGCTCGTGGGAACTGAAACTGGTGCAACCATTAGAGCTATCAGTATGGAGGCTCCTCAAAATCCTGAGAGTAGACCTACCAAATGGTCCAGCTATCTAGTTTCCCTTAGTGGTAACATCTCCCATGGCCATGGTGCATTTCCAAAGCAGAAGACAGATGCTGGGGTATGCTATAAGCTAAACTAAAGACTATGTACAGATTGTGGCAATTTTAACATGCACTCTGTGTGAGGGAATGGCAAAGTACATTGTACTATGACATTTTTCATAGTACTCATATTTGTGGGGCCACTGCCAATGACCTCAACACAAAAGAGTTTCTATACCACAGAGAAATTCCCCCATACCAACCCTGTGCTGTTCACCCTTCCTGCACTTGGCAATCGCTGACTTTCTCTCCATTACTATACATATTTTTTAATTCTGAAATCACTTTATGAAGGGAATCTTTCTTAGTGCTTTAGTAGGGCTGGCTTACAGTTGTGTGGTCTCTATAATACGTGGGTTTAGAGAGCTGACAAGCAGGATCTTTCGGCATCACAACTATGTTGAGATAAACACGTCAAGCAATAACTACAATTATGTTTCGGGTTTTATAGATGAAGAAATAGACTCAGAGAAATTAGATTACGTTCTCAGCATCAGAATAAATGAGTGACCAACCCAGAGTCTGAAGGCAGATTGTAAGGACCCATCAATGTTTTTAAGCTCTGTAAATACTCTCTGGTATATAGAGTGCAGTGAAACTTTCAGATGGATTAATAATTGGATGCAAGAATGAACTAAATGCCAGAAAGTTTTAGAACGAATTCTGTGTTCTTTAGAAAACCCTGCAGTTGGGAGGAACACAAAGAATTTCAGGTGAGTGAATGCAGCTATTGATTCTGGGTAAAGAACAGACAGACAGACAGACACACACACCATATATTTGTGCATGTACTCATACACATGCGTGCACAGAGAAAAAGACAGAGGCAGAGCATTCATAGACATATTTTAAAAATCACTAAGTGGGTCCTCTAGATCAGACATGATACATGAGGCCAGAAAGGAGCAGAACTGAATGGGAACCAATAGTGAAAATCCACTATTTCTGTTTGTCATAAGCATATTGTGGAGTTTGAAGATCTCAGTGAGGAATACCTGACCATGTGCATCCTCCTTCTAGAAAATCCCTATCTCTAGAATAAAGAAGCAGTATTGACTTGGACTACCTGCTGCTCCTGACTTGTGTCTGAGCCTTGCCTTGCCCATATTCCTGCTTACCCAAATGCAAGTTATTCCGCAGAATTTTGGATTGAGTGGATGGTTCCTGCTATGGTCTGAATTTGGATTGTCCCCAGCAAAATGCACTGAGGCTCACTCTCCAATGACTGCCTTATGTTTCATACAGCTGAGATCACACCCATCGTGTGGTCATTTTACCATTATAGATACAATAGCTAACCTTTTCAGAAATTCACAGTCAGATCCATTTTAAATTGAATTCCGCATCAAGCTACATAAAAGAAATCCTTTTCTCTTTGACAGGTGATAGTAAACAAAATAATCAATCTGGTCTCTAGAAAGCTCACACCAGACATGTTTTATGTTTGAGAACGACTGTCAGTCAATTGGCAGTGAGGTAAGCAGCTTATTCTCTAAAGCAATTAGTAAACCCTTGCCCATTGTAAAAGTGCTAACCAGGCCTCTGCTATTTCTGTATTTCTCTTTCATTTTTAGTAAAGCAGGACTACAGTCTAGTTATATATACAATTACATTAACTTGATTATCCAAAAAGAGGCCTTGAGTCCACAGGAGAGCTGTCTAGCTAAATAAAACATGAACTGAAGGTTGTCATCTGAGAATAAAATTAAGAAAAATCTAATTTATATAATCTAATAAAACTTAATAGATTAACTGAATTGTCCTTTTTTTAGAAGCATCGACCATTAGATGACTACATGTCAATGAGACCTCACACTCAGTGATTTGAAAATATACTGTTATTTTAATACTGGAAGGTGAATAGCCCAGGCTTCCTGAGAAAGATGGGGAGACAGGAGATGATGATAATTGTGAGTAGTCTTAGTCAAAAGCAACTAGGCACTTACAGCTTTGCAGAAACAACAAGGGCATCTAGTCAACAGCAAGAGAATTTTCTGATCTACCTAGCAAGGTGTTTTAGTTAGACTTTCTATTGTTGTAAAGAGACACCATGGCCCTGGCAACTCTTATAAAGAAAACATTGAATTCGAATGGCTCATTTAGAGTTTCAGAGGTTCAGTCCATTACCATGATGGTAGGGAGCATGACTGTATGCAGGCAGATGTGGTGTCAGAGAAATAGCTGAGAGTCCTACATCTTGCGGGCAACAGGAAGTTGTCTGTGACACCGAGCAAAGCTTAAGCAAAGAGACGTTAAAGCCACCCCCACAGTGACACATTTCCTTGAACAAGGCCATTCCTACTCCAACAATGCCATGCCTACTCCAGCCAAGCCACACTTCTAAATAGTGTAGCTCCCTTTGGGGCTATTTTATTTCAAATCACCATTCTACTCTCTGACCTCCAAAGGCTTGGAGCCATATCATAATGCAAAATGCATTCATCTCAACTTCTCCATAGTCTATAACAATATCAAACTTGCTTCAAAGTCTCTTCAGAGACTCGTGGCAATTGCTTAACTGTAATCCCCTAAAAATTAAAATCAAAAAGCAGATCAAGATTACTTCCAGGAGTTCTTTGTTGAACAACAAACACAGTGACCCAGGAGGCTAAAATATTATTGTCTGATGTGACTTAACACCACCTCAGATCCTAGTTGAAAATGGGCCAAGATATTACAAATTTACAAAGGAAAGCAAATTTAATGACAAATGTTCTTGATGAAGCAGATCAAAATGGCCTTTTGGAATTCTAATGAAATATTTTTGACTAGATATAACTCATTTGTTAGGATATAAGCCCATGTAAAATGAACTATATCATTCTTTCCAAAAATACTTTTTAAACTTGTGCAACTACAAACTGTGGATTTTCAGAACCCTGAAGATTTTTTATATATTATACCAAATATAATTAGCTACCTTTTAAAAAATAATGCAGCTAATCCACATGATAAAAACGTGTTTTAACAAATTTAAGAAATACATTGGGTAAGTGTGATACTTTAAGTCTATATACAATTGGTGAAATGAGAAGACAGAGCTGGAAATATTTTCTTTCTTAGCAAAACAGATACTTTGCAAACTGTCATGTAAAACTGTGTGAAACCATGGTTTCACTAGCATGAAACGGTCTATCAAGGGTGAGCAACAACACTGCACATGAACAGGCTTTTGTCAAAGACAAAGAAAACAACAGCTATTTTTGTCTGGATTCTTTGGACTCCCTTTCCTTATTCTGATCCATCCTCCAGATGAGAAATGTTGGTTGGGTCAGACCTAATATGAGAAACTGAGAATCTCAATAAGACAAGCACTGAGAAGGAAGCCTACATCTGGTGGGTTTGAATGCATAAACTACTTTTTAAGAGCGAGCACTCCTCTTTGTGAAGGCTTAGGTTCAACTCCTGTTTGATTCAGTAGCATCATTTACCAGCCAAGTGACCTCAAGCAGGCCAACTGTACAAAGGCAACTCATATCATCTGGGAAATGAAGTGAAAATGTTGGCAGCTCATCCTTAACTGCTCCTAGAGGTAAACAGCTCACTGAGTAAATCCCGCGTTAGCATGGTACCTGGCCCACAAGGAGCACACAAGAGTTAGAAGATAGGACTTAGGTCGTTGGTAGGTCATACCATCAAGGAAAGGGAGGTAGTGAGAACCCTCAGGAAGCCCAAGAGGAATTGATTGTTTACAGGCTAGGATAAAAGTAGAAGCAACAGCAAATGTCCCTGGGTATGTGATGTGTTCTCTAAAACCCCAAGGTAATAGGGTTGGGGGCAAAGCTACAGTAAGCATTTCTAGATATTCAGACATAAATGTTAACTGTAACAGTACATCTGGAATCTGTTTTCTTTTGTTGGTTCAATATCAATTTAAACTTCCTACATTACCAGTGGTTCACTGGGGACTTGCTCCCTCATTTAATTCCCTGGACATAGGGACATGGATACTTCTTTCTAATCATCTGCACTTGTGTGAAAGCATTCCTCTTATTTTGTAATGAATTTGTAAAGCAAACACTGGGGAGAAGGGAAGCTCTCTAGGCTCACGTGACAATGTGGGCAACCCTTCTTAGTGGGGCTGAAGGGCTCTTTCTAACACTCGCTGTGATGAAGGTCTTCTCTTTGTCCCAACACGGTACCAAACCTCACCACTGCAGTCCACATTCCTAGGACATGTGTTGATGCCTATGTGTAAATCAAGTATAGACCCAACCTACAGAAAAATAGACAGTCTCTAAAGAGTAACTACTGGGAAAGTGTCTCTTTAAAAGTATTTAGGGGACAGTACTGCTGGTTTAGTTTCAGAAGCAATCATGCTGGTTTAGTTTAGGAAAGAGTGTTGCTTGTTTAGTAGCACTGAGTATAAACTGTGGCCCCACTCTCTCCTCACCATCTCCCACCTGTTATGCCCACTGAGTTTCTTGCACTGGAGATATAAAAAGAGATGAATGAAAGTCCTACCCATGATTGGCTATCTGTGGAAGGTGAAAAGGCAAATCACCCAGGTGGTAATTCCATGGACACAATGAAACTAACATGTTGGTGGTAGATCCAGAAGATTCTCCTGTCCGGGAGAAAAACGCTTTTATACCCAGCTCATATAACACAGGACAATCTGATCTAGCCATGGCTTGTAAAGAGAAACCTCAAAACATCTACAGAAACTGTAGTAATTCCACTACACCTCCAGAGTAACACACTTCTTTTTATATGAAGAAGGAAAGAATTGAGGTGGAAAGGCACAGAGAAAAGGAAAGAATTATAAAACGGACAGGGTAAATGAGGAGGTAAGTAGAGAAGAAACCAAAAAATGAAGTTTTCCATTTGTCTGTTTAATCATCACTCACTGCACCTTTAACAAAGCTGTACAGTCATATGTAAAGGGAGGAGCCACTTGTTGGTCCCCAGCTGCTCAGAGCACTGAAATAATCATACAGAAACAATATTATTTAAATCACTGCTTGGCCCATTAGCTCTAATTTCTTATTGGCTAACTCTTACATACTAATTTAACCCATCTCCATTAATCTGTGTATCATCACGTGGCAGCGGCTTACCGGCAATGTTCCGTCCAGCATTTGTCTCCAGCGGGGGCTACATGCTTCTCTCTGACTCTGCCTCCTTTCTCCCAGCATTCGGCTTAGTTTTCCCTACCTAGCTCTGTTCCCTTATAGCTCTACTTTAGGTCCAAAGCAGTTCCTTTATTTATCAATGGTAATCACAGCATACAGAGGGGAAAGCCCACATCTCTTATTTTTGAGAACAGGATCACCTATTTTATAATATGTGCATACTATTTAATGCTATTTAAGATCAAGTCTAATTATCTATACCCTCAAATTTCAAATGTATACATTACTTAACAATTAAAATATGGAGAGGTGATATCTTCATTTTCTTAGATATTTTCTATTTGCCTCTAGGAACCCCTGTGAAATGACATACAAAAGAATGATAATTTTCTACAAGTTCCAGGGAGAATAAAGGAAGATTGTACACACTGATTTTAGCTGTCTGAAGTCCTGAGTTAGTAATCTAAACCAAGTTCTATAGGGAGTTTCAGAAATTAAACAAAAACCATTTAGCTAACTGCCCTAGAAATCTACTTTTCTCTCATAACAAATTCATTAAATGTCAAATTTAAATAGTTTATGTCAAAACTCAAAGTGTATTGAGATAATGTACTCAGAATAATACTGAGAATTAATGGGAAAAAATAGACTACAACACAAAACATTCACACTTGGTCTCTCAGCTTTTCTGCGTCTATATTTTGTATCACTATAAGCAAACAGTAAATTACCTAAAATCCTATTCATTTCCACTTTAAATTTTATAAAGATTCTGAAAAGCCTCAGACTTGTCCTAGCAGCAAGAGTCCATCCTTAAGGGTAAACCACGGTCAACTGAAGTCCTCACCACAGTGTCACTTCCTTTTGCTCCCACCAGCATTCTTGAATCCCCTCACAGTTCATTCTAGGAATACAATGGTTTTAGCCAGTGGGTCCTCCAGACAAATCCATTCCTGGGGGGTCAGGGACGATACATTTGCCTGATGGAGAACATCCTTGGATAAGTGCCTGCAGAGCTGTGTTCCTCTTCCTGCCTTGAGAACACAGGCAGGAGACGTGATCCTGATTGCTTTATCAAGTATGTTTTTTTATATCTTGGAACCGTAGGCAGCAAGTGTACAATCAACATGGGTGGCACTGAGAGAGCAGAAGAAGAAACGCTGGGGCTGGAGAGTTGGCCCAGTGGCTAAGAGCACTCAACCCTCAAAACAGAGCTCAAAAATCAACCTTCCTGGGACACCTCCCCAAACCTTCCTGGGACACCTCCCCAAACCTTCCTGGGACACCTCCCCAAACCTTCCTGGGACACCTCCCCAAACCTTCCACCCCTAATACTTTTCCCTTCTTTCACACTACTTCTCTGTCTGGATATTGTCCGTTTTAATCTGCGTGCTAATGGGGCTAATTAATAAGGCTGATCTCCTAAAAATGACACCTGACATATTCAAATTTCTTACAGTGATGAGATTCTGTGCTTAAATCTGTCTGGAAACAGATTGCAATGGATGATTTTGCGTACTTGATTTTGAATGGGTCTTCCCCTTTAAACCTACTGTCACTGTGCAATTAAACTCAATTGCTCATTCTTATGCAGGGGCAAGCATGTGATTCCCTCAACAGAAAATGGACTGGGTTTTGGTTAATTATATTGTTACTTATTGTGGAGTCGGCATGTATATGTATGGGCATACATGTACCATGGATTGATGGTACAAGTCCCAAGACAGCTTACTGGAATGTTTTCTCCTTCCACTCTGGTCCCAGGAATTCAACTCAAGTTACCAGGATGGGTAGCAAGCACCTTCGCCCACTTCTGCAAACCAGGTTTTACAACAAAATATTACTTGGCTGATACTATATTTTTAATCTCAAAGATGAAAGAAAGCCAAGGAGCATTTAATTGAACAAGGTAACAGCTAAGGCTTAAAGAAACTAGAAAAGCGTTTGATTTTAGGTACTTGTATAAAAATGTGATACAGTCTTAGCAGACAAGTATATTTTAAAGTTAAATCCAGAATTTACAGAATAAATTAAATAAGGAACTTCAAAAATATTTCCTTGTAAATTTCAAAAAAAGAGAAACATTTGTTTTCAGTTGTACTCTCAACTAGAATCAAATTAATTTCAATTGTGTGTTACACTAGCATATATAAAAACTAGCATTTAAGGGCTGGCAAGCTGGCTCCCCATCTAAAGGCACTTATTCCTTGGCTTGAACACCTGAGTTGTATCCATGGAACACTCTGAGCAGAAGGAAAGAGTCAACTCTGGCAAGGTGTCCTCTGATCCACAAGCTCCAAGCAAGCTATGCCACGCACCCCACATATATGTGTATGCATACAAACACAATGGAATAAATAACATGTAACAAAACTTTGAAAATTAGCCATCAATACTAATATGCATTTTCCCATCAAATCCAATCTTTGCATTTAAAATTCAACAAAAAAACCAATGTTTCTTGTTTCCTGAGGTTCAGGAATACAGCAATTCAAATTTGCATATATCTCAAAACCTTTTTCAAGAGAGCTTAAATTTAGCTAATCAGTCAACAGATGAAGACCCCTGAGAATGGCAAGACATTCTTAGAGTTTGCATTGAGGTGTTAAAGTTAGTTTTCCTTGTGTTTCCTAGGGAAGAGATACAAGGAAGAGCTACACAAGTGAGAGCCTCCAGTTTGTTGGTTCATGTAAAATCTTCAAGTGTTTACAAGACAGATTATAACACCAGGAATGGTTACTTGGCAAACAGCTTCAAGACTAAATTCGGTAAGAAGGACAAATTCCAGAGGAGCTCATTGACGCCCATGCGGGTTTGCTCTCACACTCCGGATGCCCATCCCAGGATAGAACAGCTCTAAACCTCCGGGGTCTCTCCACAAACCCACTCACTTTGGGATGGCTGGGGCAGCATCTGGGCTGGAGCAACCCAAGGCAGCACCAGAACAAAGATGTACTGGTGACGGACGTGGTAAGATTTGATTATGGATACTATTCAAACTCAGCAGCTGCAGATGAATAGGGCTGCATGGTTTGAATGAACAGAAAACATGCAATTGTTCCTTTTGCATGGATGGCAGTCAGAGACACATTTAGGGTTTCTGGGAGGGGCACTTTCAAACTCGTCATGCTCTTTTATTTTCTTTTTTAGTTAAAAAGAATATGCTTACTTTCTCAGCTATAATAGCATCTGCCAGCACGAGAGTCAACAAACTCACGGGAGACAAAACACTCTTCCCTGAACTGCTCCTAGGGAGCTTCGGGGCTTCCAGACCACATAATGTCACAGAATTATTTGTAAGGCTTCTTTAAACGGGTGACAGGTTTGAGAAACAAACTGCACATGGTAAGAGCTGCCTCTAGAGGGTTCAAAATGAGCTGCAAGGCTTGGGGAGTAGTGGTGGTTTCTGGCCATTAGCATCACCAATCAAGGCCAGCTCCACTTTTTATGGGAATTGACAGAGCGATTGATGATACGTGCTCTGTTCACGCAAGCCACCCTGCCTGGCTTCTCCGTGTCACAGTCACACTGAGACAAAAGTTCACTTTAATTAGCTGTGATTGGGATACTTCATTATTTTTATATATCCTGGGGGTAAACGGTACCATGAAGGTACCTTGTATAAGGTCCAAAGGTCTCCAAAGATGTTTTCATTACTTCATGCTCAGATAAAGCAATTACTGTCGGCTCACAATTAACCTTGTTCCCCAAGGAAGCACCAATACAAAACCTACAAATCCTAGATAGGTTATATGGGTCTTTCCCTCTACTTTGGTTGTAGCAGGAGAGAGAGTTGGGGAGGAGAGACAGAGAGAGACAGAGAAAGAGACAGCAAGAGAGGGAGAGAACATGGACCAAGAAAAGCTCTGGCCAAGAAACGTTTCAGAACAGTCTGAGCAGACATCATCTAATTCACTACCTTGTTCTTTGCCTACGACATGTAGCACGAAAATATGGCTTTCCCAGTAACAAACTGACGAAGAGAAAGTGTGACACAGAGGGAGCTGGTATACAGCAGTACAGACAACTCGGCAAGGCTGGCAGTCACCCTGTAAGCAAGTAACAGAGCTAAGGGCACCTCTGGGGACCCTAGAGGGTTCAAAGCCTAGCCTCTGCACCTTCCACTTTAGGAGGCTCAGATCAGGCCAGTGCTCCCCTCCATGAGATAGTATTGGGATAGTTTGCTCGGTGAGGTACTGTGCTAGCCAAAATAGTAAAAGCTCTTGCTTTAAATACTATCCTTCATCACTTGACCTGTTAAGCATCTTTTACTCCAGACGGACGGACGGACGGACAGACGGACGGACGGATGGATAGATAGATATCATGCAAAACATTTAAGTAAGATTTGAGAGGTTTGCTGGACAGTTTCCATCTGAGCACTCACGCACTTAGAACTCGGAAGGAAAGGAGAACAAGAAGGTTTATTAGTGGATTCTGAGGTTCTTCTGCCCTTGTGTTATTCTCAAGAGCACACACAGGGCTACTTCATCCATGAAAACAAAATTCAGAACACAGAAATGGTCAACTCTGTACTAAGAACATGGAAGTCTCTGCCAACACTAACTTGGCCAATATGAAAAAGAGCCAAAAGTAGGATTTAACAAACTTTCTGAGTCCTCTCGTGCTGCTGAATTTGGACTCAGTCGATGTGTTAGCCATGACCTTGGAAGTTCGGTTATTTCTTGCCAGAATCAGGGAGCAAACGAAAGGTCTAAAACTGAGCTAGGTAAGGTAGTGTTAACTTGCTCTCACAATCTGAGACCACAAACCTTCTCTCATTCTTTCAGCTCCACATACGTTATAAGTCTATGGTGGGGCTGTACTCATGGGGCCTGTAAAGAAACATGGTTTGTGTGCAGACAATGGAAAATAAAGAGACTTGTGAAGGAAGCTGAGCAATGGAGGGAAGCTAACTGAAGACAGAAAAATCAATGGAGCCAGACAGACCCAAACACCGAGCAGCATTATCTACGTAATACCAGTGAATGGCGCAGTTGGGAGAGAGAACTGCTAGCTAATTTTGATTTCCTCTGAACTCCAAAGTGCTAAAACAGTTGACCCAGTGGATACTTGTTATTTTAATTTTAGGCTACTCAAGAAAAAATGTTTGGGACTGAGCCATGTGGTGTGTGTGTGTGTGTGTGTGCAAGCACATGCGTGTGCACACACACACACACATAAAATTACAAGTGCAAATCACCACGCCCCATTTGGTTTTGGTTTTTCTTTCTCTTTTTTTTTAACAGGGGTACCGGGGTGAGTGCAAGCCTCGTGTTTACATGGCAAATAGTTCACCAACTGATATATCTCAGGCCCCATACGCTGAAGTCTTAATTCCCCAGAATCTCAGAACATGACCATAGGTGAGGGTAAATGCAGCCACTGGAGAGTTCTGGTTGGCATCATGGATTTCCTAATCAGGAGAGGGAATCAAAACCCAGACTGGCACAGCGGGAGAGACGTAACGGTGTAAAGGGAGCCTTCTTGAAGCCAAAGAGACGGGCGGCAAAAGAAACCAACTCTAGGATTCCGTGACCTCAGATATTCAGTCTCCAGTGCCACAAGGGAATAAAATGTCTGTAGCGCTGGCAGCTTAGAAAGCAAACACAGAAATCCTGGACCAATATAAAGCTCAGCCACACGAGCCCTTGAGGTCCTAGGTTCCATTCCTAGTACATGAGCCCACGATGTTTTGGGTTCTCATCCTAGTACCAGGTAATGGAAGAGCTCGTCTATGCAAAGCCCTCATTTTTATCTTGTGTGTGTGTGTATGTGTTTGAGAAGGAGTTCCTTTGTGTAGTGTGTAGCAGCCTTAGCTATCCTGGAACTCACTCTGTAGACCAGGCTGGCCTCAAACTCACAGAGATCCCCTGTCTCTGCCTCCCAAATGCGGTGACTAAAGGCATGCACCACTACCGCCTGACAGTCCTCGTTTCTACAAGCCAGATCTGAAGCAGGACCCACACCGCTTCTGTGCTAAGTATATCCTACATCATACTCACAACCCCGACAGGAAAGGCCAGCACGGCCAGCGTCCAGTCCCGGAGGGAGATGAGCTTCCTAAGCTGTCGCTCTTGCTCCTGGTTCCCGCTGTCTCTGGTCAGGAGAGTGGAGAGATCGGTCAGCACACAGATGCCGAAGAAGACCGCCTGGATAACCTGAAAGGAGACAACCACCCAGTCTGGTCAGCAAGAGCTGAAGCTCTGAGCAAAAAGGCAGCTGTGTGTCTGCACTATGACACATGAAGAGAACATGTCCAGAGCCTCATTACGAAGCTCATCCTGAGAATGAAAATCAGAGGTTTCTGTTGTTTGTTGGTTTGTCTGTTTGTTGACAATTAATAAGGTAAGTGAGAGGGCTCGTCTTAAAAACACTCCTTCCATTCACTTCCTCCCCTCAAGGCTCAGGGAACCTCACAGAAGATGGGGCAGGGAGATTGTCAGAGCCAGAGTTTTGGGAAAACTGCTGGAGAGTCAGAGATGGGGAGGGGCTGCTGTGAAATATGACAGAGCTCTGGCCCCCCAAGAGCTCAAAGCTCTGCAGTCCCCGGCAAAGCAGCAGCACAAGATCAACCAATCAAAATTCCAGTGGAAACAGGGCAGGGGCTCGCAAAGCCCCGCCCATACCTGAGGCACTAGGAGGATGCTAGGGCAGAGCGAGTCGGTTTTCTTCAGTGGGTGTGACCCCTAGTATTCTATCCATGCTCCAGGGGATGGCCTCACAGTCACACACATAAAGGCAGCAGTGACTGAATGGACGTGGTGGGTTTTTATTTTTTATTATTGATTTTTATTGAGCTCTACATTTTTCTGTACTCCCCACAGGCATGTACCTTTGAATGCTTGGTCTCAAGCCAGTGGAACTTTTTGTGAAAGATTAGGAAGTGTGATCATGTTGGAAAAGGTGTGGCACTGAGGATGAGCTTTGAGCTTTCAAAAGCCCAAACCATTCTTTCCAGTAATCAATCAATCTCAATCTCTCTCTCTCTCTCTCTCTCTCTCTCTCTCTCTCTCTCTCTCTCTCTCTCTCTCTGACTTGCACTCAAGGATCAGATAAAGGGATGCTCCAGATACTGCTACAGTGACATGCTCGCCACCATGATGGTCCTGTACTGACACACTGAAACTGTAGGCAAGCCCCCACTTGAATGCTTTCTTTGGTAAGGTGCCTTCGTCATGGTATTTTGTCACAGCAGTACAAACGTATCTGGGACAGTGAGTTATAAAAAGTTGGGAGAGGGATGAGGAGGAGCTGGAGGGGGCATCTGGTTAGATATGATCAAAATACATGAAGGAAATTCTCAGGAATAGTTTTTAAATTTTTCTATCTTAAAAGACCTGCTGTCAATCTGCAGGGAATTTGAGTAAATGATTCGAAGTGAAAAAAAATGAAAAAATAATAAAATAAACCTCACCCCTTCCATTTTCATTCTTCTTGGAGCAATAAAGATGCACACACAAACATACCACACACACACACACACACACACACCCATGTAGACTCGACAGAAGGAATACTTGTCAGGACAGCATATTCACTACTTGAAAGCTCACATGTGTAGTCTGTTTATACTCTCTAAAGGAGGGGCACAAGCTAAATAAAAAGCTAAGTGTGGAGAGCCCTTCTCTGTGCATCACTGGGCATCTTCTGCTACAGGAGTGATAGAAATCTGGTCATAAAGAAATCAAGTGAGCACAAAGATCCACTCTGACATGGATTAACCTTCCATTATGAACACCAAAAGGTTCTTATATTTTTAGTACCGATGAAATCAAACCTTTCCCAAGTGATGTAGAGATGCTGTGACCACTGTCTCTATACAGTTTCTGGTATTACAAACCAATTATAAATGGAATTATTTACAACAGTCAGACTTTCCTTGGGCCGAGACATGGTGAAAACCCTGCAATAGTGCATACCAATAGTGTCAACCTTCTGAAGTAGGGCCAGAGTTGGTGATGCTGAGTGCAGGCAGCATACCAGGGCTTAGACAAATGAGATTACAGGACAGAAAATATATTCCCTGGGGTCAGATCTTAACTACTTAACACCAAAGAAATGGTAGATTCAGAAGTTCCCTGACTTTTTTGAGAAGAAATAATTTACTGAGGACTTATTTTAAAAGGATACAATATTCCTTGCTTTGTAGAACCAAACAAATACTTTCGAAGGAAAAGAGCATTTCCACATTGGCAGTGGAAAGAGTCCGTGGAAGTTCTGTGCATGGCTCCTCACTGGGCACAAAACAACATCTGGTTCCAGCTGTGGGTTCACCCTGTAGCACACATGTTGTTAGAAGCGTAGGTTCTGGGGCTTCCCCCAAACCCTGCTATTACTAGTCTACCAAAGCCATAGTCATGCTCCAGTTTTCCTCATAATTTAAATTGGTTTTAGCTTCCATGGCTTAGACACTATTGTTGTTTTATAAATAGCCAGAGCGGGGATGCCGAGATTGCTACAAGTGAGAAGAACACAGAAGTGGGGACAAACAGCATCATGTTCTTGTAATCAGAGATAAATGACTCAGAGAACAATTCCCTACTTAGGAAATTTCTCATCTTATATCGTAAGATTTAAGATGTTTGAACCTCTCTGGAAGCCCTCGCTGGGTGTGAGACATCAGAGACCACACCAGGGAATGATTTTCCCCATGACTGTTAGTCAGCATCCAGTGCCCTGTGGGACCAATTCCTAGGAGAATTCAAATTACAGCCACAATGAGATAGCATTTCTCATCGAAACCATGATACAAGTAAGTCTGACTCAACCAGAGCTTACAGTGGGAACACAGTTTGGACAAACATTGTGTAGAATAGACAACACCTAGTAATGTAGTGATTCCTAGGGACTCTTGCCATGGGGACCGGACCAGGAAAGACATGTCCTGAAGCAACAAATCTCAATCTATGGGTTGTGACCCTTTGGGGGTGAAATAAATTTTACACAAGGGTCACCTAAGAGAACTGGAAACACACGGATATTTACATCACCATTCATAATAGTAGCAAGGTTACAGTTATAAAGTAGCAGAGAAAGCGGTTTTATGGTTGGGGATCACACAAGGTGAGGAACCATATTAAAGGGCCACAGCATTAGGAAGGTAGAGACCCACTGCCCTACAGAAACCTTGCTCCAGGGCAGTACACACACCTGGGGAAAGACGATTTCAGCCTTTACTGTTTTACCAGAGGTGGAGTCACCTACATGTCTTTTTAATACCAGGCTGAATAAATTGTGCCAGATTTACTCACCAGAATTCACATCTCATAAGAAAAACTTTCCAATCTCAACAACAAAATATTAAACTAAAAACAGAACCAAGAAACAGCATATTTTGACACTATTAAAATAAATTGTGAGAAATGCAAATATCAGGATACATGCACAGGCAGTAAAACAGGAGGAAACACATGGGGATTAATAACACTGAACTCGGGCTGGAGACGGCGTGGTATTGCCACACGCTGCGCTTACAGAGGACCTGAGTTCAGCGTCCACCGAGAGACTCCCAACTGCCTGCTATGTCAGTTCCAGAGGGTTCCTTTGGTCTCTGTGGGCACACACGTGTGGTGCACACCCACAAAGATGCACACAAATATGTAAGGCTAAATATTAACCCTGAACTCAGATGCCTCTGGAAAAGAAGAGAAGTATGAGAGGAATATCAGAGCTCCAGGTGTGTTGACACCATTCCATTTCCCAACATTGATTAGTGAGTATATTGACATGGTATTATTTTTTTTTTACTGTATTTCAGTACGTGTTTTTAGTATCCTATGCTGATCTTTCAATCCTTTGCTTCTCACTCAAGATTCCCCTAGTTTTTAGGACAGGGGAATTATGGCAGATTTCGGTGAGCTCAAGAAGTTTAGCACTGCACCATATGAAAATACCTACAGGATCGCTTTTCTCCAGGCAAAGAAAATGGAAATTTGACTCAGTGCCAATGAAGCATAAGTATCTGGAAGTCACTTGCTTTATATAGCTCAAGAAACAAGGATATTCACCTTGTAGGTATGGGCAAGGAAAAAGATCTATTTAAACTTCCACCATAGTTTCCTAGTACACATGAATTCGCTACTATTCTGCCCTTTAAGACTCTAGAATATAGTTAATGTCACTCTCTGGGCCTTCAATTGCTGGGCCAATATAAAATGTTTGGTATTTTCCTATAAATGTATCAGTCATTTTTTTAGATACAGATGTGAAGACTTTCATAACTATTAGTTATACAGATTAAGCATACCTTACTCAAAAATCCATATGATCCAGAATGAGAAAACTCTGAGTGTCAATATGGCACCATGTTGACTTCATCTGATGGGCTAATGTCAAAATGCAAATCTGTAGCATCCCCATGGGGAAGAGACCCTCCAAAAACCTTCATGTGAGACATGTACCTGTGTTTTAAGAATCAATCAAGAATATTGTATTTTTAAAAAGCCTTCCAGCAGCTGACCACCCCCACTCAGAAGAGATGGACCCACCCCTCACCATGGGTGTGGGCGAGATGGCCCCTATAGCATTGGGTCTAGGAGAGCTGGTTCTGTCCCTCTGAGGGGGCAGTCCCAGTGGCCAAGACTAACCAGCTCAGCTACCACCCAGTCCTATATATACCCTAGGTCTTGGTTTGGCACACCCTAACATCTACCCCATCTATGGCCTGCTGGAGTGCAGGAAGGGACTGGTCCTGCAAATTGATAGCCACAGGGTCTCCATGACTTGAGGCAACAGTAGCATGGCTGAGAGGAGTTGCGTGAGGATTCCGTGAGGATGCTGTGCCAGAGGCCTTGAACCAGACCAATGACTCATTGCAATGAACATTTTGACAGTAGGGTGATTAACAAAAGGGTCTACTGGGTGACACACGGCAGCTCTCCGTGCCACTAGGATGAGTGAAAGAGTTGTTGGAAAGATGGAGAAGCAAGGTGTTTTTTTTTTTTTGCTTGTTTGTTTGCTTTATTTAGTTTTTGATGAATTGGGGATGCGTGATGATGGGGTGAGGAGTGGATATAGAGGGCCTGGGAAGTGAGTAGGATTGAGGTGCATGATGTGAAATCTCTAAAGAATTATGCTAAAAATATTTTTAAAAAAGATTATACAGAACACAACAACAAAAATTACCTTCCAGCTAAATGTACAAGGCACATTTAAAAATGAATTTTCTGTTAGACATGAATCCCATCCTCAGGTCAAGGTATTATATACATATTATATATATATATACAAACACTGCAAAAACTAGAAAAAAACTCCACAACATTAATAGCTCCAAGCATTTTTTAATAAGGAATATTCAACCTGCATCACATACAAATGATAACAATGAACATGAGGCCAGGTAAAGGATTTTTATGCAAATAGATGACTTGGAGAGAGATTGCTTTTATGAAGTTATAAAAGGAAAGGAAAGAGATGTGGAAATTGTAAAAGAAAGGGGAAAACCAGAAATTCATTCCAGAAGAGAAGAAAACTGAAAGAACTTCTAAAAACAGATAAGCAATAAATAGTATGTGGTAGCTGGTATCACAACTTGACAGAGACAGAAACCCTAGAGACAAGTCTCTGGCCATGACTGTGAGGGAGTTTCTAAATTAGGTTCATTGAGGTTGGAGACCCACCCTAATGTAGGTGCCACCATACAATGGACTGGTGGCCTAGACTGAACAAAATGGAGAGTGTGGGTTAGCACCAGTGTTGAGCTCTCTCTCTCTCTCTCTCTCTCTCTCTCTCTCTCTCTCTCTCTCTCACACACACACACACACACACACACACAAAACTTCTTCTCTTAAGCTGTCTCTGTCAGACACTTTGTCACCAGGATTGACAACAGTAATTAATACATATTCTAAACAACAGAACCTTCAGCAATGTGTCACCTAACACACTGTCCCCTCA
The DNA here is from genome assembly GCF_014885135.2 of Alexandromys fortis. Classification (NCBI taxonomy): domain Eukaryota; kingdom Metazoa; phylum Chordata; class Mammalia; order Rodentia; family Cricetidae; genus Alexandromys; species Alexandromys fortis. Next base: position 1,138,845 of record NW_026068086.1, read on the forward strand.
CGAGTATTTGGTGGCTTCCTTGTGCCTCCCTGTCATCTTCTCAGTTGCCCCTCTCCAGCTTACATACAGTGACCTCAACCTCACCAGAATGGCTATGAGAACCTCCCCAAGTAAGACCTCACAGTGAGGAGAGGGAGGCACTAAAAAATTGTTCCTGATGTCTAAGCTTAAGGAGGAGAAGGAGGAAGAACTTGAAGGAGCTGTTGCTGTTTCTTTAATACACAGACTGGGAATATACATTGATGGTAACATACTGTGGGACAATGGTCTTGTACTCTGTAAAGATTTGTCACTTGTATTGGTTTAATAAAACACTGATTGGTCAGTAGCCCGGCAGGAAGCATAGGTGGGGTGACCAGAATGGGAGACTTCTGGAAAGAAGAAAGGCTCAGTCTGCAGTCGTCACCCAGATACAGAGAAAGCAAAATGAGAATGCCTCACTGATAAAGGTATGTTGTGGCTAACACAGACAAGAATTATGGGTTAATGTAAGATGTAAAAGTTAGTTAATAAGAATCCTAAGCTAATAGGCCAACTACTTTATAATTAATGTAGGCCTCTATGTGTTACATTAGAACTGCATGGAAAAGAACAGGACAGAAACCTCTGTCAACAAATGGTGCCAATATGGACAACTATATCCGCATAAAAACTGAGAGAACTTGGGAAATAATTCACAAACAAACAGAGTTAAGCACAGCTTATTGATAGCAATATTTTCTCAGATGGGCTCTGTTTGCAGAGAGAGGCTTCCTGACTCAGCTTTAGCTGCAAAAATCTTGCAGCTCTTTTAAATACCACACCATAAAACACTTAAATGGTGTTTATGAACTATTGACAGCATGCTTCTTGGTGGTGGCAGAGACCTTGAAACTCCATAGAGTTGTGGCAATAAACATGGTTCCTGCCAGTACCTCCACCATAAAGCTAGACTCTCAGAAAGCTAAGAATGGGATAAATCCAGTCATCAAAGCCACAGCTTTAATGCTACCCATATAGCTTAGCAAATTAAAGACTCATGTGGTCAGAAAAAGAGAAATATATAGTAAAGATAGATTCAGACAAAAAAAACTATAAATGGTTTACAGAGTGTTTAAAATTATGTAGGCTTGGAAAAGAAAAAGGATAACGTCTTTTAAAAAAAGAAAGACATTAGGTGGGTGTGGTGTCACACACCTTTAATCCCAATACTTGGGAGGCAGAGGCAGGCAGATCTCTGTGAGTTCAAGGACAGCCTGGTCTACAGAGTGAGTTCCAGGACAGCCAAACATACACAGAGAAACCCTGTTTCAAAAAACCAAAAATTAAAATTAAAACTAAAAGAAATTAGAGTCTAAAATAAAGCTACATAAAGATGGAAAATACACATTGAATCTGGATATTGTATATTATTTTGTTGTTTTTGAATTATTTGATGACTGAGGAAGGAAAAACAGCCGCTAAAAGACATTTGATTATAAATGCTGCTGGATTAATCCAACATATATAATTTGAAAATATGTTGACTTCAAATTTTAAATCAAAAGATATGTTACATTGGAGAAGAGGTTTAGTTTTTGTTTCCACAAGAAATGAGGGGCTGTGGATTCATTCTGGATTAAGAAAAATCAGGTTTCATCAAGAACAAGCCCCTGAAAAAAATCTCCAATAGGAGTGGATGATCCTATCATTTCATTTCTGAAATGATCCAACATTTCAGAGGACCTCTGTTGGAGTTTCCTCTGACTTCTACATTCAGAACAGTCTCAAGACTGTTGGCTGAGATGATCAAAGCTCACAGAATTTCCAGTCAGACCTTGACAATAATCCTAAATTTTCTTTAGGTGCCCCTAAGATTTTCAGCACCCCTAATTAGCAGGAAATAGCCTAGAAAACTATGCCAACATTGCCCCAAAATGGATTATGGATGTTTTTCTTTGTTTAGAGTGTTGGTTGCAAATTGTTATGGATAATGGTCTGGAAAAAAAAATCTATCTAAACAACGGAGATTAGATTTAGAGTTCTTGTGTTGAAAAGAAAAAGAAAGGGAAAGTGCTGTAGAACAATGGTCTTATACCCTGTAAAGATTTGTCACTTGTATTGGTTTAATAAAATGCTGATTGGCCAGTAGCCAGGCAGGAAGTATAGGCAGGGTGATAAGAATAGAAAAATTCTGGGAAGAGGAAAGGCTCAGCCTGCAGTTGTCACCCAGACACAGAGGAAGCAAGATGAGAATGCCTCACTGATAAAAGGCACCAAGCCACATGGCTAACACAGATAAGAATTATGGGTCAAAGTAAGATGTTAGAGTTAGTTAATAATAATTCTGATATAACAGGCCAATCAATTTATAATTAATGTAGACCTCTGTGTGTTACTTTGGAACTGCATGGCTGTAGGACTGGGCAGGACAGAAACCTCTGTCAACAGAAATACACTTGCCTGGCTTGTACACAGTCATAGGATCAGTACCCAGCACAGCTAAAGAAAAAGAGTCTGTCTTTAGCTCTTATCATCAAATGATAATTAGTAAAACTTCTGAAAAATTCTACCTTTCCTTGACAAATGGATTGACTTTTGGCTATCTGCTTAAAGAAACCGTTTGCCAAACCTGAGACACTGCTTGAGTTTTATGCCCACAGACAATTACCAGATCCCATTGGAGACATCTTACCTGTATTCTTCTAATGCCTCAAAATGCCACTCTGCCCATTTAAAACTCACTACACTATTTACAATGCAGTGTTACATGGAGATGAATAAACCAGTCTGAAGCCAGGTTACCTTGAAGTATCATTTGGCTCCAACCATCCTGCAGAGCTGGCATTTCCTCCCATCAGCTCAGCATGGCATGGATGTACACCATCTGGCTGTGAGCTCTTAGCAGGCTGCTTGCTCTTATTATTTTTCACCCAATGGAAATGAAATGGTGTGATGCAGCCTAGCACTCCAAGAAATATAGATACTGATCAGAAAAACAAAACCATCCCAGGACAGTTTGGAGTCATTCAGGGTTTGCTCTTCTAGAATGTTCTCTACAGTTCCATTCCTTCTCTATCATTTCTCCACCTCCTGTTCCTATCCAGAAATCAAAGCTTACTTACTGATCTGCTATTGAACAAGGGTTCATTTTCTTGAGCATAAAAAAGTACCTACATTCCTTTCATATTTTCACACACACATGATCAATTTCAAATAAAAAAATCTAGTAGTATTTTCTTTATGCATTAAATACTTACAATATTCTGTACAATGGGAGAAATTCCCTAGACTCTTAGAATTTATTCCTAACCATACATTTTTTTTGTCCAGAAAACATTTTATTTGACTCCAACATACTATCTTCAGTATCTTAAACAAAATAAAAAATTGCTTCAAAGTATAGTAGATATATTGTTTTGTTATCACCTAATTCCTATTTTGAACTGAACTGAACTCAAGCAGGACACAAAAACTGCACCAAAGTGGAATCAGCAGTGCATTTAGAAAGTAATGCAATCATTGTGTACAGGATTTTAAAAGAGCAGAATACACCTGTCTTGACTGTAAGGTTTCCTGGGCTGGCATCTACAGTGGTACACAGTAGTGATGTCATGCCAAAAGACGGGCCCAAAGAGTGCCATGGTGGTCTTGAAGATCCTGTTATTTTCAAGTTAGCGTTTGCCACAGTAGACAGAAACATCATGGAAAGGAGGGAACTCAGAGGGGAAGCAACAGGAACCCGAGTGACACAGGTCATAGAATGAAGAACTGGGGAGAGGACAGATGGGAAGGAGGGAGCCAGATTTATCGTGTCATAAAGAAAGGCCTGGAGGAGTCTCTGTGTGAGGACAAGAGCATTAATTAAGGAGGAAATGACGAGGAAGTAATGAAAAACCCTACCTGGGCTCTTCTAATTAGAGAGTATAAGGGCATAACCTGGCATTGGATGGATCTCTCCATAATCCAAAGAATGGAAGATTAGACAAGTAGGCTATATGTAGTTTCTTTATTTCTATAGTCTAAATATATGGGTGACACACACATATTTATTATATTATACACACATATTATATATAAAACGCATTATGTATCTGAAAGAAACAGATATTTCTCCTTCACAGAAAAAGTAAAGAAACCATTTAGTAAAGCAGTGTGACTTTTTGTCATATAAGGGCCTATATTACAGGAATGTTTTTTTTTCATCTTATCAAACTCGCAATGAACTTCTTACTGGAAATCAGCCTATATGGTATCTATGTGGTGAGGGGAGGCGGTTTTCCTGACAGAGTGAAGCAACATGTGGGAAGGACAAAGAGCCGTCACCTAGCAGGGCTCTAACCATTCTCTCTGGGAAGAGTCCACAGTCCACATCATCTGACACTTTAGCAACACATGAGGTCTTCTCCTGTCACAGCATCAAGAGCGAAGGCCAAAGGTCAACTAGCATCCTGATGAGTGACTCAGTGGAGAGTCAGACAGAGAATTCTTCATGGCTTTCCCCTGCATTTCTGTTCAGTGTCTTCTTCACTAGAGACAGCTGGACATCTTGGAGCTATTGTACAGTCACAGGCGTGGGCCATCAGTTACTTGGAGTCCGTGACCAGTGACATGTTTAAATGCTACTCTGCAAAGAAATCAATGCGTTTTAAATTCCATAGTGCTCTTTGAAAACTTCCCCCTTCCACTGAGACTATGTCCATCATTTATACCCGCTGGTGAATTATTCTCTCCGACCCTCAGAGGTTAGCTTGACCAAGTCAACATGGACCCATCACACTAATGGCTGGACCTCTTGTTTTCTAAAACTGACATTAAGTGATGTTCTTGGAGCCCAGTCATTTTCAAGAAGCCTTCCCCACAGCATTCCTGAGGAGATGGACCAACTGCACCATCGAGCTTGTGGTTTGCAGGCTGCGACTTAGAATCCCTGCCCACGGACAGACATTGACCTCGTAGCACTCCGTCTCATTACTGTAAATCGATGAAACAAGCCGTAAGTCACTCCTGGCAAGCAATCCATTTAGATAAAACAAAAGAAGGATAAGCCTTGCAGCCAGGAATGATGGAGTATCATAAGCAGCTTGGGAAGGGAAGGCTTGGTGGGGAAATTTGTGACCATGTTTAAGTACCAAACGAATAGTCGTCTAAAGACGGTAACCAGATATGCTTCACAGAGGCAAGAGCACATCACCAAAACTCAGTAAGAGGGCAGCCAGAAGCTTCCCACCAATTCTCTTCTCTGCAGCAAATCATGACAGAAAGCCCCAACCTGCCAGTGTTCTGATCCGTTTGCACAGTTAGCGGGAGGGTCTTCCTTTGATACTGTGAACAGCTCAAAAATGCAGAATCTACAGCTTTCATATAAACTGTTAATGTTGGCAAGGATCCTTTTTGAGCACTGAATTAAAACCACTATTGATTGCTTAAACAAGTATTTATTGATTGACCACTAGGTACAAACACTAAATAAACTATGAATACAGAAATGCAGGCTGTTAAATGAGTGCACATTTTGCTGTCCGTGAAAACATGCCCAGACAGGCCAAACCTCCAACACAGCAGTAGCTGTATTTGCTAAATAGATGATATTTCAGTTTAAGCACAATAATACTGGGGAAATATTATGAAGGGAAACCAATGCTGCATTTGAGGGGGGATGTTTGTAAAAGTGACTTAAATCTTCTAAAACCATAAAATACACTTCCTCCAAGTTCCACTTCCTGTGACACCATCTCACAGATGGCTTCGGTGCCATATGACATCACTAAAGGGCAACAAAGTCTAAAACCTAAATCAGAAAAGCTCTTAACCTGAGTCAGGATCAGATGGAACCTTAACTGATAGAAGATATAAAAGAAGATAGCTACATAGAACCCGTGCCGGATCTGTGTCGCATACGGTAAAAGAAAGTGTGTGTGAAAACTGCATTAATGAGGCCGATTAAATAACAACTCCTGAGCAGGACATGGCGGCAAACAGGCCTTTAATCCCCATACTGGGGAGGAAAAGGTAATCAGATTTCTGAGTTTGAAGCGAGTCTAGTCTACAAAGTGAGTTTCAGAGCAAATTCCAGGACAGCCAGGGCTATATGAAGAAACCTTGTCTGGAAAAACAAAAAAAGAAAAAAAAATCTTTAGATAGATAGATAGATAGATAGATAGATAGATAGATAGATAGATAGATAAAAGAATCCCCAGCCTTAGAAGTTCCTCTTTTAAATATTTTAAAACTATTAACATGGGTCCTTCCAACATTGAGTCTTCATAACGATTTTATTTATCCAGGTATAGATGAACTGCTAGGAGAGAACTGGATGGCTAGAATAATTTGATTAGGGCAATTCTGTCTCTAAATGCTGACCTAGATCATGGGAAACAGGACCTTCTAGGCAAATGTTTCAGGGTAATTTTTATGAGGTTTGACATCTTCTTGGGAAATATCTGCTGTTATTAGCACATATTGGTGACTGTCCCACTATACTGACTTTCACATAGAATATTTGGAGTTTGCCAATGCAGACATTAAAAGCACACACATAGATAAACCATTCTTTAAAGTTTACTTTTTTTTGGCTTATTTATAACTACACAACATTTGTCTTTAAGTTAAGAGTAGTTATTTGGTTCCAGGGTCCTTTTAGTTTGGATAAGCATGAGGCTGGTGTTACAAAAATTTCACTACCATCTGAGTGAAGTGGCGGTATGGATCATAGATATATTAAAAGTCCCTAAGACACTTTACAATTCCACAGTGATTAAAAAGAGCATGCCAAGGGTTCTGGTTTGTATGTGGAATGCAAGTGGGTGTTTATTTCGGTGATATCCCTTTGGAAACCAAGGACACTTCCAGTCAAATTTGGGTTGCATGGCCCATGGACAATCTCCTGCATATCTCATGAAACACGGAGTAGAAGATGACAGCAGACATGAGAATTAGAAGCATGCCTCTGTCCTTTACCATGACCCATTTTTTAAAGGAAAAAAGTCTCTTATTTATATAGAGCCTTTATATTATATATAATATGTATAATAATATATAATACATAGTTTATATATTTATATCCATTCAACAATTTCCTAGGGAAAAATGTAAATATATCTACTAACTGCTCAACAAAGTTATCATTTTTAAATTATTCTGGGGACTACAAATTGATATTAGCCCAGTAGTAAAGATCCAACAAGTTTTGGAAAGAGCAAAGATATCATATTCCGTTGGGAAGCCAATCATCATCTTCCCCTTCCTATACCAGGATGCAGCCTCAGGTTACCTTGAAATTTTTGTTGCTGTATTCATGTGTAATGAAATCATCATGAGGGTTGCTATTTTATATGTGTGTGACTCTTGTATGTTTTATGAGAATAAAATGTTGTCTTAGTTCAATAGTCTATCTCTGGGGCTTCATGCAACATCTGGAACACAGTGCCACTAAACATTCCTACAGAACAGAATTAATAGCAGTGGTAAGGACAACAGAGTAGAGCAGGAATAGACCTGACTTGGAATGAGAGAAGAGTGGCCAGGGCAAGCTAAGGGCCCTACAAAGGAGACAACAGAGAAATGTTTCTACTGAACTGAACTTTTTTTCAAAGTAATGTTCAGTGCCTTCATTTTAGGGTCATCACTAGAGCCTACTGGATGTAATGGTTTGCAAGACAAACCCAGCAAGTCACTAGGGCATAAAGGTTTCAAATGAGTAATGAGAGATTATCATGTAGCTTAGAAGGATCATAGAAAAACCTGAAACAGACAAGAAGCAGGAGAGTTGAGTGGTAGGTGTGAACATCTGGATGGGAGCCTGGGGTCCCAGAATAAAAGTTAGACTACTGTCATAAAAAAGACCCACATATAGCCACAGCAAATAGGTCCCCAAGTAGGACAAAATGCTATTCAGAGAAACACGAAGAAGAAAGACTGTGGAGTAAATCTCACATACCAATTATGTTCTTATATATGCTGGGGCAAAATAATTAAGTAAATAAATAAATAAAGGACATTGGAACTAAATTACAGAGTAACAGTTCCCACTTAGCCACACCAGAGCTGAGACACAAGTATGCAGAGTTTTAGGCTTGCCTTGGCTAGGTATTGGGTTCTAGGCCAACGTTGGTGAGACCAGCTCAAAATGAAAATCTTTTAAAAGGTTGAGGATATAACCCAGTAACAGAGCACTCACTTAGCATAAACAAGGTCTTAGTTTCAATCCTCAGTACTAAAGAAAGAAATTTTTAAAAAGATTATAGATTTTAAAATTCTAAAAATTTAGTATAAAACTGTGGCATGTTTATGAAAGAATGACTACTAACTGATTGCTTAGAATAAATAGCTATATAAACTAGAATTTTTCTGCTCAGATACCTTTTTGATTAAGGTAATATCATCTTTTATTTTTACAACATTCTGTTCTCATAAACATACACATGTTTGCTTAAACACTAAAAGAAAACACCCAATAGCCAAACATGCATATAATTAGTAATAATAATTCTGAATATACCCTGTGAATCGGGTAGGTCACATTGTTATTGCTGAGAATGAGAGAAAGATATGTCAAAATCCTCTGGAGAAGATCCACCAGACAGTAATACAATAGACAGTTATTCCTCTAAAAGTAGCATTTATCTTGAAATTTCTAAGAGAAAATAATTCAAGAGCTATACACCAAGAAATAAAACACAATTTTACCTTTTAAATTCAATAAGAAATAATGGTGAGAGTTCTAAGATTTCAGAAAACAAAATGTGAAATTTATCTTGACTTGTGAGCTGCATCAGCTTGGACAGAGACAAAAATTTCATTATAAAAACAATGTTAAAAAAATCAGGAAATATGATGTGGAATTCCCCTCTGCATGCCGTAAATTTGTTTTATTGCCATTAGTTAATAAAGAAGCTGCTTTTGTTCAGTGGCTTAACAGAGGAAAGCTAGGCCGGAAAACTAAACTGAATGCTAGGAGAAGGTGGAGTCAAGAGATGCCATGGAGCTGCCAGAAGAGAAAGCAGCCTCCTCCAACAGAAATACACTAAATTTTACAGTAGAACTGACACCAAGATTTATACTATGTCAAAGAATGCTGGGGGAAAGAGTAAGTTGATAGGAATTTTTGTATACTATACTATACTTTACCTCTGCTTACTATGTTTTTAGACTTTGGTCCATCCATTATTTACCTTTCAAACCCAGCTCCATTATCTTATTGATAAAATGTGGCTAAAGTTACCAGGTACCAAGGATTTATACCACATATTCTCCACTCTTGCGTTTATGAATGTGTATCACCAAATGAATTATTTATTTATTTATTTATTTATTTATTTATTTATTTATTTTATGTCTGTCTGTCCTAGGGGACTAATAGCATCCTGAGGAGACTGATTCTGTGCTATTTATCTTTATGTTTCTATATCTAGTCTAGCTGACTGGAAATCCCACTGCCTTTAAGAAGGTAATTTTCCCTCTCCACTTTATTTTCTGGGAAACAGCCGTGCAACATTTACTGTATGAACGTCCCATGAAGACAGGAGCTCTTTCACTCGAAAACTCCTGAGACCCAGGGTCCCATTTAACGCTGACTTGAATCTACATCAGTCTTTGAATCATTTCAACACACCACAAAATAAAAGTAGAGCAAAGAGTCTGCTATCTACATCCCCAAACACTAACCCCAACCAAAAAATGCAATGAACATCCTCACAATGTGTAGAGTATTGATCATTTCTGCTTCAAAAACTGAAACAAGGGTAAAAAAAAATATATAGCTTTTCCACTCATGCATATGTGGTCAATTAGACATGAATTTTAGGGACTCTGACAAATAAGTCCACTCATGGTCTACTAGCATAGACAGCCATGCAAAAAGACTGGAATTCCTTGGTCTAGGTGAACCAGGTCTCTCGAATTCTGATCTGCAGAACATTCTGTTCACCATCCCCCTAACTGTTCAGAATACATGTACTATCCTAGAACAGCTCTCAACATCTGGGACGGAGACAGAGGGAAACAGCTGTAAGTGTCCCACATCATAGGACTGTTTTACGGAATATATCGTGTTTGAGAGAGAACCAGACTGAAGACATACAAGGCAAACTATACTTTGCAATTATACTCTCAGACAAAGCCAGAGTGTTTTGACACTAAACACGGGATTCTGTCAGAGAGCGTGTGAGCACACAGGACAAATGTTTACTCTGTCAAATCTCAACTAAGTACCCTGAAAACGCACTTCTGAGCGACTCTCTTCCAGTAACCACATGCTATTTCTCTACACGCAGAGCTACTGTTTGTTAAAACTTAATTCCCATGCAGTTGTCTGCATCTAAAGAGTCAGTGAACATTCTCTGGAGATGAGCTGGCAAAACTGACTAAACAGTTGCCAGGGCTATTCCTGGAGACAATCTTCACTCTAAGGATTATTTGCCATGCATCATTTCTCTGGGGATGCCCGCACACACTTCAGTAAAACTCACTTGACCCAGAAGGCGCTCTGCCTGCCACGTCCTTTAACCTGTCATACAGAACTCATCAAACCGCACAATAATTACCTGCTGGTGCTTCTGTTTCATTTTCCAAATGGAGGAGCCTCGTGGGCTGAGACAGAGTCGTTCATCTTGGCATCCACAGAGCTTAACATGGTCCCTACTTACAAAACCACCATGTAGGAGGAGGATACAGACATGATAGACATGTTCCTTGCCTTCAGTGACGTCAAAGTGAGATCAATGTATATAACAACATAATATATATATTGTATAAAGCGATATACATATGTATATTGTTATACTATATGTATATATGCAATATATGTAACAATATAATACATAGTAGTAGGGGTGATGGATGGAAAATGTTTCCCCCACAGTCTGTCCTATTTAAGCTGAGACTTGAAGGATGACAGGAGAATAAGGGATAAGAATTTGCCTACTCTGGGTAAAAGCAAATCAAGAAGAAAGGCAGAGTAAAGCAAGGAACTGCAATTAGAAGGAGGTCTTGTCAAGAGACAAGCCTGGAGGCACCGGGAGGGGGTATCATGACTAGGCATTTAAATCTATATTAAAGGTCTTTGTGCCAAAGGAAGAACTGATTTACTGCTGAGCTTAAACAGAGAAATACCACACTGTAGACACCCCGGAGAACGGTTGCTGGGCTGGAGGGTGACAATACTGAAGGCAGACAGGCCAGCTGGGAAGCAGTTCAGGCAAACCAGGTTATGGGGGAAGAGAGAAAAGGTAATTGACACCGAGCGAGAAGAGAATCCAGGCTGCAAGACATTAAGGATGCTGAGGGAAATCCTAAGGCATGATGTTGTCTGTGAACATGGGAAACAAAAGGACCAAGGAAAACGAAAGACCACTTCCAGGTTGTGGAATGTCATGGTTAATCCTGACTGTCAACCTGAATGGATCAGAACGGCAGAAGCACACTGGTGGACTGGTATTTCAGGATTAAATAAGACTTGGGAAAGCCTGCCCTAAACATAAACTGTAGGGCCCTGGTCTGCCCTTATTCCTGGGGCGCATCTCGAGGACAATTTCTGGTCAACATGACTAAGCATTCAGCCCTTATTCCTATGGCGCATACAGTTTCTAGTCAGATGACTAGCGTTCTGCCCCGCCTGGTTAAGTTCCAGTATTTTCCCTGTATAATCCACCTGGTGGTTAGCTGCAGGGCATTCATTCCATTGTTAATATGGTAATTTCCCACCTGCCTGGGCAGGGGTCCTAGTGCTGCAGTTAGGTAGAAAAGGACTTTCCCAAGTCTGAATAAACGGCATTCGCTTGATCTCCTATCCAATGACCCTGGTCTCTTCGTGTCTTATGTTTAACCTCCAGGCCTTGCCCTACTCGCATTCGGTACAGTGGCACACTAGCTGTACCGAGGGTGTGACACCAAAACCGGGTGTTACAGTAAACAGCACCATCCCCCAGGCTGGGGGCTCAGATGATGAAAACAAGGAGCAGAAAAACATGTGCCCATAACTCCCCACTCCCTGCCCTTGTTCCTGACTCTCACGAACGGAAAAACTGTCGCACTGCTCTCGTCCATCATAAGGAACCGAGACCTCTAGCATCACAAGAAAGCTGAGTAATCTCCGCTTTTACGTTATTTCCCTCTGGTATTTGTCAGGCAGGGAGGCAACTGACCAACACATGGGTCCAGCAGAAAACGTGCCAGTTGCCAAAGTGAAGAGCACACTGGAATTTCCTTGTGGTAATGCATTAAGTTTTGAGTCTTTGGGGCTCTGAAATAAAGTAAACCATTAGAAAGCTGAACATTGGCATTTGGGTAGTGAGACAGTTCAAGATCAGACTCCAAATCCACAGAATGCTGGCCATCAAGAAAGCCGCGTGAAACAGAAAATGTAAAGTGGACACCAGCAAAAAGGACACGAAAAGGGAAACATGGCCCCGGCGATGCTGAGGACCACATGGCCAGCCCCTTTATATTGGGTCCCATGGTCTGAGTTGATGAGGATGATTGACCTTTCTCTTCCTCAAGGAATAGGTTCCACTGAGATACAACTCAGGATTGCTGGATTCAGAGTTCAGAGCGTTAACCATTACACCAAAGGAGCTGGTGGGACGGAGAGATGGCTCAGCAGCTGAAGGCTAGGCTCACACCAGAGGGCATGAACAGGGCACTAAAAAAGAGTCTGAGGGGCAGAAAGACCAGGAGAGGAGACAGGATGATGAAGGATGGGCAAGGAGATTGTCACAGGGACATTTCAACAACCTCAAATAAAAATAATGAGCATTTGTTCCAAGCGTGAGGGAGGGGCTATGAGCCTTGATCATGTGAGCAGGTTTAATGGGCCTTCAAGATAGGAGCCAATGTGGGAAGGGAATTGGAACTAAGAGTCTGAAGTCAGTGAGGAATGAGGAAAGATTATTCATTCCCAAAGCATGATGGGAAATGAAAAAGGTAGCAACCTTGGACAACTCCAGAATACGTTATCCCTTAAATAATGTTTTGAGTCATTTGAGTATGAATGGTTACATACTAGAGAGATTTTATTTAATGAAAAGTACACTTGACTGTAATTCAAAAACACTGTATTCCTTACTCAGACACCTTGACAATGTTTAGCCATTAGCTTTAAAATGTTTAAGCTCTACCGGCTAGCAATAGTAAATCAAAGATTTAGGAAAGGATATAAAGGCTACAATCCATTTGCTTTAGAGGGGTCATTTCTTTAGCATCAATGAAAGTGTATCACATACTTAAAATGTGCTCTGGTTTCTTCATTCAACTATACATGCCACAACTCAAGACATTCCGAATGCTCAATATACTCTATCATTCTGCCCACACACATCTGCTGCTTTTAAGGATATCCAAGATTCCATCTGGACAGGACATTCTGCATTCACACCTACCTCAAACCAACAACAGAAAAAAAACCCACACCTCCTCCACAAGGTGAAGAACACTTCCTCTCTTCGGCTTCAAAATAGTTTCTCTGTTAACAAGCTCTAAGTGTATGAGTCTACAGCAAGGTTTTGATTGCTGGGAAAAGGAAGGCACCTAAGGAGGAATGAGGTTACTGGAAAAAACAAGAGCTGCACAAAGAAAAACGTGGTGATGGAGGACTAAGCTACGTTGTTAGAAAGAACAGTATTGAAAAATATCTATGATCCCTAAGTTATAGGTTAAGGGTTTTTGTTATGCCAATTAATAGCTTAAACTCTCTACTTAAAATCTGGAAAGCTTAATCTAAAATTAAGTGGATACAGAAAAGGCTAAGAGTAATGAAAATAATCTCTATAAACAAAGTTGGAAGACTAACACTATGGGACCTCCTAGGCTGAGTTTACAGACAAAGTCAATAAAGAATGTGGCATCAGTGCAAGAATAGAAAAGTCGACCAGGGAAGCAGAGTTTGGACACTGACTTACAGCAAAGCTGCCAGAGACAAAGGATGATCATGGGAGAGCACAATAACCCTTGACTCCTTCCTCACACCATACACAAAAGCACCACTAGATGGACAGAAATAAACATAAAAATGACAAAACTTATGTAAGACGGCATTGGAAAATTCCCTTGTGATCTTGAATAAGATAAATACTACCTAAAAGGAAAAGAAAATCCCCACAGCAATGAGTTAGATTGATTCAGTTGATCCAGAGATAGCATAAATAGGGCTAGGAAGATGGCTCAGTTGGTAAAGTACCTGCTTTGCAAGTTTGGGGACCTGGGTTCCAACCCACAACTGCTATAAAAAGCCTGATGTGATAGCTCACACCTGGAATCCCAGTTCTGGGAGGATCAGGTCCATCTCTAGATGGCCTAAACTAAACAGCAATTCATAGGCCAAAGAAAGACTTTGCCTCAAAACCAAGATGGTGGCACCTGAGAAATGACACTGGAGATTAACCTCAGCCTACACATCCATGAACATACATGTGCGTGTGAGTGAGTACACCCACACACACAATAGCACACAGACAGGGGGTTAAGTCACAGATGTGGAGGAATAAATTACTGTATTTATCTGAAAAGGGTTCATATCCTTTACTTAGAAGTTACTGTGGGACAATAGTCTTGTACCCTGTAAAGATTTGTGATTTGTATTAAAAAAAAAAAAAAAACTGATTGGCCAGTAGCCAGGCAGGAAGTATAGGCAGGGAAACCAGAACAGGAGAATTCTGGGAAGAGGAAAAATTCAGTTTGCACTCGTCACCCAGACACAGAGGAAGCAAGATGAGAATGCCTCACTGATAAAAAGGCACCAAGCCAGATGGCTAACACAGACAAAAAATATGGGTTAATATATGATGTAAAAGTTAATAAGAAGCCTGAGCTAATAGGCCAACCAGTTTATAATTAATGTAGACCTCTGTATGTTTCTTTGGGACTAAACTGCTGCAGGACTTGGTGGGACAGAAACCTCAAGCAACAAGAAGTAGCTTTCTGCAAACCAGAAACTAAAAGGGAGGTCACTCAACTTTATCTTAATGGACAAATATTTCAATAGGCATTTCATAGAACAGGCTACTTGAGCAGCCCTGAAGCAAATAAAAATGTCTAACAATTTAAGTGATCAGAAAGATGCAAGTTAAAGTTATAATAAATTATTACTGAAGATTAATCATAATAACTGGAATGCTTTCAAATAAATTTTAAAAAGCCAATGCTACAAAGTATTACTGAAAATACAAAGTAACTGGAGCATCTAAACACTGCCATGGGGTATAGACATTGTTAGAGCAGCTTGGGGAAATCATTTGGCAGTATCTACTCAGCTAACTACACAGGTCTCTATCACTCACCAATGCTACTCCTATGGAGTAGTACCCATACATATGCAAACACACACACACACACACACACACACACACACACACACACTAAAAATCCCCAGAAGATACAGAATAGCTTCATGTTTGGCATGTTGATGAGGTGACGATGGCATCACTGTTGGGCTGTTCCTGTAAGATTTGAGTACTTCTCAGTATGTCTGTGAGACTTTGACATAAGCATATGAATAATGGAACACAATAATAAAAAGCCAATTATAAATCTTGGTCTTCCACATTAACACACCTTACAGATTTGGAGTTTAAATGGCATTTCTAGCAATAAGAATCTTAGAAAGTTGAATACATTTAAGTGGCCTACATATATATATGTGTATATATATG
>NW_026068086.1:1154520-1159363 GCF_014885135.2 Alexandromys fortis
TATAAATATAAAATAACCTAGAGATAAAAGTATAATCTCATACCCGGAGCCAGACTCTGAGCCTCATCCCAGCTGAAGTGAAGGGGGAATTCTCTGAGGTGAAAATTCCTTCCTTGTTTGTCCCTCGAACAAGAGATTAGAGCAGAGAAAAAGCAAGGCCACGCCTTTTGCCTCATTCACTGCACTATGAAGCAGACACCACAAACATGTGACCACCACGATGAGATGTTCCTCTTACTTGCTACGTTGCAAATAAGACATCTTAAAGAAAAACTTCACCTTCCAGTTTGGAGGAGTGAGGGGAAAAAAAGGAATATGTTGTAAATAGATTTAAGTCTACTATCTCTAACACACACTTCGTTGCAAACTGTTTCTACGATAAGCAAACGAGAGAAAGACTCCTACAGCCAGGCCATCTGTGCCCTCTCAGGGACAGTCTTCAGTGCACCCTGAATGTTCCCTTTCCTTACACACAACGCAGAGGTGCAACCCCTCTGCACTGAGCTGTCATTGGAACACATTGTGCAGCTGAAGCTAAAATCACAGTGATAGAGCCAATGAGGTTCAGATGGACTTTCATATAGGACTGTGCTGTCTCTCAACCGTTTGGCTGACCAAGAATTTAAAGGAAGAATGTTCCCTCTGTCTGATGAAACATAGGGAACCACAGAAACTGGACCATGTGATGTTTCCAAGTTATCATGAGATAGAAGAAGATTGCAGGTACCTCCAAACTTGCAGGAATGACTTTCTAACTCACAGGCCCAGGACACTAAAAAAGAATAAACCCTCCTCCAGTCTGGTATTTTCTGGCTCTTCCCTGTGCCTATGTATGTCATCTGTCACTCTTCTGAGCCTCCAGTCAGCTCTTGTCCCTTTACTTTCCCACTTCCTGGAACTTTCCCTTTACTTTCCCACTTCAAGCAAATAAGTGCTGTGCTTTCGGGGTCAGGTCAGTGGTGTCTGTTATTGCTGCTTCTCTTGTCTCGTGTGTTTTCTGTTTTGTTTTGGTTTTAGTTTGTTTTGTTCTGCCACAGCCTTCAATGAGAAGAAGGTTGCTGTAGGCAGGTGTCACCTGACTAACCCCCGACCCAAAGCCTAATAGTCCCCATGTTGATTAACAAGAATGGCTCCTATATACTTGAATACTTGCTCCCTAGTTGATGGAGCTCTTTGGGACGAATTAGAAGGTGTGGCCTTGTTGAAGGAGATGTTCCACTGGGGTGGGCTTTGAAGTTTTAAGAGTCCATGCCATTCCCAGTTAGCTCCCTCTGCCTTGTGGTTGTGTCTCAAGACATGAGTTCTCAGCTATTGTTCCAGCACCATGCCCACTTGCCTGTTGCCATTCTCCCCCCGATGTTCCTGAACTCTGACTCTCTGGAGCTGTGAGCCCCAAACACATGCTTTGTTTTATACCTTGCTTTGGTCATGGTGTTTTACCTCCAGCAATAGAGACAGAACTAGGACACTTGCCCTCCACAAAGTGACCCACTTCCCTTGCATCACTGGCTCACGGGCAGCACTTTGCTGATAGACACTGTCTCTGGAACTGTGGGAGAAATAGTGATACCACTAGACACCTTTTTTTTCAATAAAAGCTGCATTTTGAGTGTGTATAGTCAGTCTTGTAAAAGCATTCCAGCTATCATCCTCCTAGACAAATATGGAGGCTGATGGACGCAAGTAGCGTTGTAGTTATAATGCACAGCAGACTTCTGAACTTCCTTACATGGTGTTCTTGGAACACTTATGTTAGATCTGTTCACCTCCAGATGTTCTTGCTGAAGAGCCCACCCTCCCACCCCCACCCCAGCCCTGCCTCAGTCCCTTACCCTAGCCACCATCCAGCATGTGTCAGCATGTTCTTTTCTGGTCCTTGCTTTATCTGACTTTCTTAAGCTTGAATTCACCACCCAAAACTCGTGTTAGTCCTATTAGATCATGTACCCTGTGTTCCGCTCAGTTGAGACAATGGCCACTGTCCTGTGCAGATGGAATCTCTGAATGAGAGGAGGCACCATCTTGGAGAAAATGCCTCCTCTGTAGGATATTAGAATGAAGAGAGGGCTACAGTTCTTTATTTATACCTGTGAAGGTGCTGGCATTTTTCAGACTTTCTAATTTTAGTTTTATCTTTGTTTCCACAGAAAGACCAGCTGTAAAAGTTCTTAAAGGGTCACTAGGCAGGAAGTGAGCAGGAGCCTCAGAGAGGGACTGAGATTAACCCTCGCCTTCATGTTGGTTTTGCATGGGTCTCAGGGCAGCACCTCCATGTGTGATTAAAATTCAAATAGAAGCCTCCTTCCACCATTCCCATCAGAGTCAGAAGCAATGGCTCCAAGAAACATGATCATTCTTTGCAATCAGAGTAGAAAATAGAAGCAAGTCGCTCTGACGGGAGAAGAACATTTCTTCAGGTCACCAATAAGAGCTCTGTCTGTGGCCTAAACCTAGCTTAGGCTCGGGGAAGAGTTCAGGTAAGGATCCTTCAGCGGATCCAGGGTCAGAAGAAAGCAGGAAACGGTTGCTGAGCAGCACGTTAGGAGACGTCTATATTTACCACATCTCCAGTCAATGCTATAAACTGCCTCTGTGAGCACTACAAGTCTGCTTGCAAATGCACGCACGTCCTTCAGCAGACAAATGCAGAAGGGATGTCTGCAGCTTCACTGTGCAGTTCCTGGTGTGAGTTGACTTGGCTCAGTAACAGCTGATAAGTGGGTTGCTTTATTCATTGGCGATGACCTATTCCCCTTGTACTAAATTTCAGGGCTAGTTCTCAAGGGTTGGGGTCTGACATTTGGGTAGAATATGAACTGTATGCCTGGCCCAGTATAACTTCCCTTTAAAATAGAGACAATAATGATAGATGTGAACATTCTTGGGGCTCTTTTCAAAGTAGATAGTTTTGAGTATCTTTTTTTTTTTTTTTTAAATTTTCTAGCTGAAACTTACAGTCAAATTCTTTTCACTGCCAGACAACCAAACAGATTGGTGCCTTGTGCCAGCCATCATCAGAGAGGCTCCCTCCAGCAGCAGATGTGAGCAGATGAGAAGACCAGACATGAGGAGAGAGCCTAAATTGGAGGTCTCCTTCGGGTTCTTCCCCTTGGGCCTCAGGGAATCCATGGAAAACAGGGCAGAAAATTTGTAGGAGTCAGAGGGGATGAAGGAAACCAGGAGAAGATGACCTGCTGAATCAACTAAGCAGAGCTCACGGGGACTCACAGAGACTAAAGCAGAAAGCACAGACTCTGCAGGGTCCTCTGCATATATGTTATAGCTGTTAGCCTCGCGGTTTCTGTGGGACTCCTAACTTGGCGCCGTGTGTCTTTGACTCTGTGCCTGCTCTTGGGACTCTTTTCCTCTTGTCGGGTTGCCTTTTCCAGCTGCAGCGTGAGGGCTTTTGCCTTGTCTTACTACATTTTGTTTTGTCTGGTTTGGTTGGTGTCTCTTGGAGGCCTGTTCTTCTCTGTTGGGAGATGGCAGAAGAGTAGATCTGGGGTAAAAGGGAGGTGGTAGGGAGCTGGGAGGAGTGGAGAGACAGTAAACTATAGTCGGGATGTAGTGTATGAGACAAGAATCTTCAATTTAAAAAAAGACTAAAACAATAAAGTCTTATTTTCAGTTTCATTTAAAACACTAGTTGTCAGATTTGTCTATGTAAATCATATTAATACAAAATATAAACTATCTTCTCTGAAATCAAAACAAACACAAGGCCTTAAATAAAACTGTTCAGAGTTTTCAAAGAAGGCAGAGAAGTCTCTTCTTGCAAACTGAGGCCCAGACATCCACTGGCCATGGGAAGGGACAGGAAACAGTGATAAGGATGAGGAGGAGGTCACAGCAGAAGCAGCAGAGGCCAGGGTTACCTCCATGTGTGAGAAGGTTTCTGTCACACCACTGAAAGCTACAGAACAGATAAGTGTATTCTCAAATCAGTGGGATACCACAGGCAAACAAACATCCTGTACTTTACTGGGATTCAACTGCGCCTGTGTTTTCATAAACAGCTGGGCACAGGTTTGCCACTGACACTCATGTTTAGGTTTGGCATGAGGCTTCCCAAACAACAAAGCAGGTGACATTCCACAAATACACGCTTCTAATAAATCATTCTGTCAAGTTAGACGGTAACATTTACATCTCTTCCTTCCAACGCCTAATTGGCTAATCAGTTGCAAGTCCAAATTACATAGTACTGAAGGCAATAAAAAACATAAGTGTGTAAACAGCATCACAATGGGCCATTGTGCTGTCAAGTTTACCCTGTTGAAACATGCTATTTCTGTTTGGGTAAAGAAAGACTTCATAATGAGACCATTTTTATGAAAGCCCTAATCAAGCAAAACCAAGGAACACAATATTTAGTTTAGGGTACGTATTATTTTAAAAAGGATTAAATCTTAGGGTGGTAAAGATTGCAAATAGAAGGCAAAACAACTGGCCAGAAAAGAAAGGTGTGTATGCATGGTGTGTGTGTGTGTGTGTGTGTGTGTGTGTCTAAACAGCAATGGTGGTCAATCTAGCTTCTTGATAATTTATGCCCATGTTGCACACTGTTTCATCCAGTTATTCTATCATTAAATGTTTTCCAGTCCCCCTCTTGCCCACAATGTGCAGGCAACTGGAGAGAGAGCCCGGGAGTACAGGAGACAAAGAGCATGGCAAGCTTAGCTTCACAGAGGGAGACGCATGCTGATCTCTGCACTAGTTCTAGCTGGATTGCTTATGGGGGTTTTACAGGACTTGAATGGGTAAGGAGACCTGCTAATATCTATCGCTACACATTCAGTCAAAACCAGATGTGCCCAAAGGTGGAATTAAAAAAAATATATGA
>NW_026068086.1:1159470-1300877 GCF_014885135.2 Alexandromys fortis
ATGGATGGCTGTTGTTTCTGAATGATAACATCAAATTAACTTTTTAAGTCAAAAAATTTTACCAAAATATCTCTAAGATAAGTGGACATTTTTTTTTAAATTCATGTGCTTCAGCTTATAGATGAAGATTTTTCTCTAGTCTTGGGTCACTTCCCAAAAATGAACAGATCATTTTCCATTATCTAGTAACTATCCAACTGAACTGAGATCTTTAAGAGTTATACATTATTGCTGGGGTGTTTATAACTTTAGTGCAGTCTTAAAGATAAGATCGCCACTAGGAAAAATAAAGAAGCTAGTGAAAATTCAATTAGTCCGTAAGTACAGGGTTGCGCAACAAAGTCTTGGATTTTAGCGGTATTCCTTTAGATGAAGAACAATGAGGCAGAGGTGGTTTGGGGAGTGAGCTCAAGAACTGTTTCACTATAGATTTTAAAAGGCAGTTGTACAGGGGAGTAGAGGCTTAGAAGAGACAGAGGCGCCAAGTTTCACTTGGAGGACCATCATCATCTAGAGAGCCAGGATGCAAAATGTGACCTGCGGGGAAGGGAGTCCAGAAATGATTGCTGGCGGACTTAACACTGAGGATGAAGAAGGGGAAGAGAACACAACCAGGAGGAATGAATCAGAATGCACCACAGTGGCACCCAAAACGATAGGGAGATGACAGATTGAACCAAACATTTCTGGTGATTTACGTTACATAAGGACTCAGCAACGCCATAGTATTAGCTGATTTAGTGGTCAGTAGTGGCCTTGATTAGAGCAGATTCCTTGGAATGGTGTGTTTTTTTTTTTTTAAACAGAATGAGGGAAGAGGAAGCTGAAACCAGAACTTCCAATTTTAGCTTTCAAGTTTTGCTGAAAACACACCCAGAGAAATTGGGTGGCATTCAGCAATTCAAGATAAAAACAAGTTTAATTTTGTTGTGTTTAAGATGACAGAGAACCAGGATGTCTGTTGTGTGACAGTTTCTTCCAGAGAGGACAAGGATGTTGCCGCCATAGGCTCTTAACAATACGGCTGCCTACAAGAAAATGTTGAAGATCACACTAGTCTGCATGCCAATATAGATGCAGGAAAATGTTGTGTGGAATAAAAAATAAACGTGGCCTCATGCCTAGATAAAGAGCTACAGGCAGTGAATGACTGCCGAGGAAGGGAGAACCAGGTCTCTTTGCTTGTTTGGCTGGCTGACAGGTTGGTTAGTTTATCTAAGGACAAGACACCAATCCCAAGTGGCCAACTCTAAACACATGCAAAGAAGGGCAACATTAACTAATAAATGAGGATAAACACACACGTAAATATTTACATGCATAACACATACACATATGTATAAAGAGGCCCTGCCCTCAAAAAGGAACTGGGGAGACACTGGAGAAATTAGAGAGGAGGGTGAAAATGGTGCAAACACATTGTCCTCGTGTATGGAATCCTTAAATAAATGACAAATCAAAGGCAGGTCTCTGGGGAAGAAAACAGGTTGAGAAAGGAGAGACAGATGCCCAAGATACTAGGACTGAGAGAAAAATGGGTGAAAAGCATTCTATGAGGAAAGGAAGCTGCCTAGAAGGATGCAGTGTACCACTTGAGATCTGCACTCACAGCTGCCCAGCCACACCAAGAAGAATCCTATGAATTTTTAAAATATGGTTCTGCTGCTTGGAAAGGCGGGACTCTCAAGAAGTTGACTTTGTTCAAGACTACCGATCTTCCAAGTTAGAAAAGACTGAGCATTGAAAAGAACTGGGGCTTAAAGCTATGCTAGAGTGTACTTATAAATTAGAATGTGGGCTCTATGCCTCTGCAGAAAACAGTAAGGAAACAAGAACATATAGGCCTGGGAATGGTGGCGGGAGACAGATAAGAGGGCCAGCAAAAAGCCAAGGAGGGACATCAGGTCATGAGGAACAAACATCCCCACAGAAGAAGTCTTCTTTTCCTTACAACCTACAGCTCCTAAAATGGTACCTTTCAATTTGTGTTTTGGGATTTGGGGGCACTATTTTTTTTAAACTTATTTTTTTCCCACCAGGCATGGTGGTACACAACTTTAATTGAAGAAGAGGTAGAAGCAGGAGGATCTCCGTGAGTCTGAGGACAGCCTGGTCCACACTGTGAGCTCTAAGCCAGCCAGAGCTACATTGTCCAACCCTGTCTCAAAGTATGCACACATATGCAAACACACACACACACACACTTTCAGACTATATATTTTGAACATGTTTTTCCCCTACCCTAACCCCTCCAAGATCCTCCCCACCTCCCCACCTACCCAACTTCGTGTTTTAACTAAAGGCACTTTTAATATATCAAATTAGGTCACACCATAACAGTTTTTGTACAAAATACAAACTTTGGTTCCAATAAGCAGTTAAATATTTTTTTAATTTATTTAGATATTTTTTAAAAAAAAATCATCCCAAATTCCTACTCCCTCCTCTCCTCCCATTCCTTCCACACAACCTCCCACCCCACCCCTATCTAATCCTAAGAGAGGGTAAGGCACTTTGTTTTGTGGAAGGTCCAAGGCCCTCCCTACTACATCTAGGCTGAGCAAGATATACATCCAAAGAGAAAAGGATCCCGAAAAGCCAGTACATGCAGTAGAGATAAATCCCAGTGCCACTGCCAGTGACCCCTCAGTCTTCCCCGGTCATGCAACTGTCAACCACATTTAGAGGAACTAGTTTGGTCCTATGCTTGTTCCTTCCCAGTCCAGCTGGAGTTGGTGAGCTCCCATTAGCTCAGGTAAACTGTTTCAGTGGATGAACCCTTCATGGTCTTGACCTCTTTGCTCATATTCTCATTCCTTCCACCCTTCAACTGGACCTTGGGAACTCAGTCCAGGGTTAAATCTTGATATTATATGAAAAATTCAATATATCCAAAGAAAAACATTTAAAATGATCATGCGTGGTTGGTCTCCACAAAAACATTAAATAATAATAAAGCAACCATGGAAGGTCCGTCCTTTTCTGAATGGAGATGGAGGAGGAGTGGATGGGGACAGGGGTGGAGGGACAGGGGTGGATGGGGACAGGTGTGGATGGGGACAGGGGTGGATGGGGACAGGGGTGGATGAGGACAGGGGTGGATGGGGAAAGGGGAGGAGACAGGAAAAGAGGAGGGAGGGGAAACTGGCTGATATATAAAGTAAATGAAAAAAGTGTTATTTAAATTTTAAAAAAGAATAAAGCAATTGAATTACAGCTCACCTGAACATGTCTGTTGGCTGTACATATCTGGTAGGCAACAATATTTGAATCGAAAGATACACTTTTCTTTTTTGATACAGTTTTCAAAGACATGGAAGTCATTAAGAAACCGCTTATCAACAGTTAACACATAGCATCCACCTACCACCCAGATCAGCATGACTCTCTGGTATTGGACAAAAATGAAATCTTTGGGGAACTCATGTCATGGGGTTTAAAGACTAGATCTCCTGTGTCGGCAATAGCCGACATTATTTCATTTAATCCTTACAACAATCCTGTATGATGGGTATTAATATTACTCCCCTCTAATAAGTGAGACAAACAAATGAAACAGAGCCATTTGGTCCTACAGGAGGGAATTAATTTGTTCAGAACTGAAAGTTGGTAGATGGAAAAGCCAGAACTGAAACTCACTCTGACTCCTGAAGCTAACCGCTCATCTTTCACGCTATATAGTCCAATTGACATGTAGTATCACTAATATTAATGGGCTCATACGAAGTATATAATTGCCCCCAATATATTGGTGGCATAATTGCTGAAAGGTCATGTTTGTCATCATCATTTTGTATTCAGCTATAAAGGAACGCTTTGTGAAACAGAGATGCTCTTTCAGAGTACACAGCAAGCTGTAAGTTGGCCCCAGACCTCTGAAACTATCCTTGGTAGGAGATCTGAGTTCAGTACATTTTCCTGCAGGTATTGAGTGAGGGATGTCACTGAGCTGCTCAGGAAGCTTCCCATCTCCGACCTTCCTCCAGGCTTAACCAGTGTGGAACACCAACAGGAGACTGGACAGAGGCTAGAACAGAGAGCCGAGCTCAGATTAGTAACTTCTCTGTAACCGGGATGCAATGCCAGGACCGAAGCATTTTAAGGAAGAACACAGTTCCTGGGGGATAAAGTCCATAACGGCAGGAACAGGAAGCCAAGTGATATATGTCATCACACAAAAAGCAGAAAGAAAGAACAGGAAGTGGGGATGAGGCTATGTAACTTTCAAAGTTCACTCCCAGTCCCAGTGATGTACTTCCTCCGGCAAAGCTCTGCCACCTAAAGGTCCCTTAATCTCTAGTGCCACCAGCTGGAGACCAAATATCCAAATACCTGAGCCTATGGGGGACGTTTCTCTTCAAAGCACCACAGGGCCTTTGCTTTCCTCACTTAATTCCTGAAGAGGCCTACACAGTGAATGAACACACAAGTTCCTGCTGCATTGTCTAGCGGTGGTGGCCTGCTCCCGCTTTCCAACATGCAAGGGTTATGCTGTGTTATAACCTGAATGCTCCGTAGACCTAGGTGAATATTTCCTTAACTACACTTATTATTACAGATTACTTACTTGTAGTGTTGCAAAAATCCTACACAGATACAGAAGTGATCTATTTGAACAAAGAATATGCCATAGCATTTTTTAAAGGACATCTACCGTGAGTGTGTGTATGTGTGTGTGTGTGTATGTGCACGCATGCGTGTGTGTGGAGGGGGTGCCTGCTCACATATAAACCAGGTGGAAGCCAGAGGTCAACTTTGAGTGTCATTCTTCATTAGCCATCTACCTAGTTTTTGAGATTAGTTCTCTCATTGGCCTGGGGGGGGTGTCACTGATTAATTTAGATTGGCTAGCCAGGGAGCCGAGAGCGATGGGCGTATGTCTGGCTCTCCTGCACTGAGATAACAGACATCCGCCATCATGACTGTCTATTTTCAGCAAGGCCTGGAGGATGAAACTCAGGTCCTCATGCTTGTGCATCAAGTACTATACCGACCAAGCTGACTCCACTCCTTGTGTGCTTTTGTAAGAAGAGCGAGGATATGTAAGGACATTACAGACAGGCAAAGAAACTTTCATCAGACTCCTAATGCTGAAGAGCCGGCTTTTCAAATGGGACCTCATAAATCACTCCAGCCCGAGCTAAGTGCGACGGTAATGGAAGATGAACAGCCTGCACAAGCAGACACATGGTGGCCATGCACAGAAAGCCATTCTAACCTTCTCGGCCATGTTGCTTCTCTACTAATTAGGATGAGGACATGAAGATTTATGTTTGGCTCGAGCATTTATGAGCCCAAACCGAACGTAGCTAACCACTGGGTTTTGTAAGCGCGGAGTTAAAGACAGCTAGTCACCTACGTTTATGAGATCCGTGGTGAAAGGTTTGCAGCGCCTGGACAGGTATCTGCGAAGCTAAAGCGCCTCACGTGATTGCTGGCATTTGTTAGCGTAGACATTCTGCTCGAGGAGGGCTAATGGGAGTGTAGACAAACCTTTGCTCTGGTATTGGAAGGGCTGCAAAGTCATCTAAAGTTAAGGCATGCTCTTAATGACGCAGTATTGCTATTCTGTGTCTCAGAATTTATCCCAAGAAAACAATCACAGCTGTGTGTAAGATTTATCTACTCATACATTTGCTAGGACAATCAACAGACACGCCCACATGAGAGACTATGCACTTACTTAAATGTATAATGGCTTAGGGAAATGTTTACAAAGTATTTTGCTTGGGAGCCAGGTATTAAAACCATATGCAGGCTACTTCTGGGGCTAGTCCAAATACTAGCTGCTATCACCTCTCATTCCAAGAGATCACTAAACACTGAACAGAACATGAAAATCAGCCATAAGAGAAGTCTGGAAACTACATGATGGCAGGGAGATTGGATGTTAACGTGGATACGAATAAGGAGCAGAGGATGAGCTCCAAGGCCTCGCAAGTCTCCTCTGTTCCCCAGGTGTGAACTGCGCGGAGGCTGACTCCAGGAACTCAGTCTACAAGACTTCTGTGTTCTAGAAATAGGGTGTCCACCTCTCTGCCCCTCTCCCCACTTTGGCAAAGTCCCCATGCCTCTTAGCCCCTCGCCACCCCAATAAAAACTTTCCTCTGTAATAATACAGTGGACAAAAGAATTTGTCCCAAGAAAATAGGCACCCACTAGGGTATGAAAGAGGGCCTATCTTAACTCTTTTCTTTTCCAGAGTGAAGGCACAGGCCTGTCGTGTGAACTGCATGACAGCAGGGGAAAGTAAACGTCGAGAAGAGGCCATCCTTCGAGACAGGGAAGCAGGACACAGAGCACGTGACAGACACGACTGGAAGGAAAAACTGGAGAATGTCAGCACAGCGCACATAAGAACCGATATCAGCCCCAGGCACAAATGGAAAAGACCCAAAGAAACAGAGTGGTGGCTTCAAAACAGAAAATGCCTCCGAAGTCAGTGTTCAACTCCCAGCTAACCTGAGTAGTACGAGACCCTGTCAAACTCCCAAAGCAAAGAGCACATTGCAAACTCTAAGGACACCAAAAACCTCCATGAGACAGAATATAAAACTGCAACCCAAACAGGATGATACCAACGACAAGAAACCAATGAATTAACATTTCCATACAACTTTGAAATGGCCCAGAATCTCACACAAATAATTTTTTTTGCAAGATGGGGGTATTAAACCAAAAAACTTGATGCGCACAAATCCAGACAAATATAAGACATACACAAACATACATATATTTTTAAATCATCAGAAGCCAAATCAAAGTTGGTTCAGACACTGGAATAACAAGGGAAGGAGCTTAAGGCAATTCTCTGGAACGATTCTTTAGGTAAACGTGAACACTGTTGAAATGGCTGACAAGTAGGAATGTCTTCCCAGGCAACAGCAAGTGTAAAAAGGAACCAGATGGCCATTTCAGATCTAAAACATACATTATTTATTCCAAATGAGTTTACTGTCAATTTGACCCATGCTTGAGTTGTCTGGAAAGGGGGGCTGCAATGAGTCTATGCCTCCATCCAGATCGCCTGTGGACAAGTCTATAGCTCATTTTCTTGATTAATGATTGATGTAGTGTCTTAGGGTTTCTATTGCTGCACTGAAACACTAACCAAAAAGCAA
This sequence comes from Alexandromys fortis, assembly GCF_014885135.2. Lineage (NCBI taxonomy): Eukaryota > Metazoa > Chordata > Mammalia > Rodentia > Cricetidae > Alexandromys > Alexandromys fortis. The sequence goes on from NW_026068086.1 coordinate 1,166,592, forward strand.
GGTAGGGAAGAAACGGTTTCTTTGGCTTACACTTCTGGATCATAGTCCATCACTGGAGGAAGTCACAACAGGAACTCAAGCAGCAGGAACTGGAACCTGGAGACAGGAACCGACGCAGAGGCTACAGAGAGGTGCTGCTTACCCAGTTGCTTTCCCTGGCTTGCTCATTCTCTTTTCTTACAGAATCAGGACCACCAGCCCAGGGAGAGCGTCACCCACCATGGCGAATGAGAAAATGTCTTACAGCTGGATCTCATGGAGGCATTTCTTCAACTGAGGCTCTTTCCTCTCTGATGACTCTAGCTTGTGTCAAGTTGACACAAAACGATCCAGTACATGTTGACTGGTCCATCTCACTGTGGCCAGTACCAACCCTGGGTCTTGGATAGTAAAAGGTAATAGGCTTAAAGGTATAAGCAAACCATGAGGACCAAGCCAGTAAACAGTGTTCCTCCATGTCCTCTGCCTCAGTCCATGCCTCCAGGCTCCTACCTAAGTTCCTTTCCAGACTTTTCTTATTGCCAGAGTATAACTTGAAAGTTGTAAGATAAAATGAACCCTTTCCTACCCAAGTTGTTTTTGATCAAGGTATTTTATCACAATAGAAACCCTAAATAAGACAATATTCATATATTTTTACAAAAACTAAATGGATGTGCTCTGGAGAAGAAAACGAGTGATAGAAGACTTGGTAACCAGAATTATGAACCAAATTATACAACCAAAAAAAAAAGACAAAACTGGAAAAAAAAAAGTGGTAATTCATTAAACTGTGACATATTAATCAAAAGGTCAGAGTCCCAAAGAAATTTTACCCAGCACTCGGGAGGCAAAGGCAAGTAGATCTCTGTCCGTTTGAGGCCAGCCTGGTCTACACAGTGAGTGATAACTCACTCTCAGTAACACAACAGTGTTGCTCTCAGACTGCCAGAGCAACACAGTGAGACCCTTGTCTCAGGGAAAAGTAGAAGGAGCGGGAGAGGTGGAGAGAGGGGGAGAAGAAGATTTCACAAATTGAGTAAAAAGAATAAAATTAACAAATGAACAAAAATCTAGAATTACAACCGCCACACCATCCAGAAATGAGTTTTGCACATTTATGGGAAAGAAACGAAAGCTCATGATCACAAAAAGAAACCTGATCATTAATATTCATACACCTTTATTTATAATAGTCCAGAGTAGAAACAGTCCTGAGCTTGGTTACATCCATTAGCATGAAATATTAATAATGCGTATGAGCTTCCATAGAAATATTCTGAATCAAATAAGGCAATTCCAAACAGTCAGAAATGTATGGTTCTAGTTAAATAACATTCTTAAAATGATTTTTTTTTAAATTATGGCTATGGAGGGCAAATTTAAGTTTGCCAGTGATCAGGGATACAGTGGAAGACAAAGGCTACATTGAGGGATCTGTGTAAGGATGGGCAAGGTTCATACTGTAGGATGGACCTTTTCCATACCTTGAATGCTTCAGCACCAGTCTCTCTGGTACAGGACGGCATCACTGGGGAGAACTGGGTATAGCCTACTCTAAGGATTCGGCTGTCTTATAATCATCAATAAAGGATTTGGGTATAGACTACGAAGGAAAATTTAGGTTCATAAAAAAACTGGGACACAAGTGTTAACCTCAGGACTTTCCTCTTGTTACTACAAACTTGCAAGGCTCAAAAGCAATTCCATGTGTTAAAAAAAAAAAATAGACAAACTGGCCTGAAAGATAGAGGCCAGAGGGCAAAGGCTCTTGAAATCTAAGCCTGCAAGCTTGGTGTCCTAAGGTTCGTCCCTGGAAGCCACATAAAGTCAGAATCAGAGAACACCACAAGGTCGTCCACTAGCCGATACAGACGTGTCACGGAACATGCACACACATAAAGAAACACACACACACATAAAGCTAATAAAACTAGGTTAAATAAAATTGACAAACTGTGGTACATCTAACAACATGGAACACACTGGTGGTGCAGGCAGCGTTCATGAATTTGAAATTCACTGCTGTAAATACATTTTAAAAAGAATGGAACCAAAAACCATACAGCAACCCCTTTATTTTGTTTCTAGGAAAAGGTAATAAACAACACAGGAAAAGAGCATAAGTAGCACTGTAAGGCAAATCTGGGGCTGCAGCAAATCAGGGGCGTGTTGGGCTCTGAAGGGGTGAAAATACGAAGCTATGTTTTACATAGTCATGACAATAATTACTAAATCCTATGAATCTGTCAAAACCTAGAAAAATTACACAAAAGTATATTTAATGTATGAAGATTAAGAATAAATTTATCAAAAACATGTGCAGATACGGATTTTCTGTTTATAATATATATACATGCCTGACAGAGTAAATATTAAAATACTAACATTGGTACCTGAGTAACATTTGTAATTTAAAAATTACATAACATGAATAATATTTTTGTCTGGCACACATGTACATATGTGCATACATGCATACACATATCTGCAGTTTAACATTTTGTGTATTTTTGTGAGTAATATTCAAAAACATCTAGAAACACTAAAATGTAAAGAAATTAGGGAGAATTAAGATGGAAACACTTTCCTCCCTACAGCTTCCTGTATTTTCCAAATATTTCCCCTTTTAATACTTCTTAAATTAAAAAAATAATAATTTTTGTTCGCTGATGTACAAATTTTCTATAATGACTACGCACTGCTTTTTGAAGTTAACAGGTCCCATGATATAAAAGCCTCACAAGCGTAACTACATGTCATTAGAAGAAGTCTGGCAAGTCTCCATCCACCCCCACACCTCCCAGAACAAGTTCTACCCCACAGTGGAGCTTGTCAAAGGGTGTGTCTCTTCCCAACAGAGCCTTGTTGCTGCACTGGGACTCAGTGCGCTGCAGGAGAGAAATGAGCCCTCTAACAGCCTCCCACAGGCTGCACAGAGAAAGCCCTGCTAGCACAGAGCCCCAGGCAGCCAGATTTTTCCAGGCTTGGTTGGCTCACAAGACCATCTGATTCAATGTGGAAAATTGTACTATTGCTCGCTCCTCCGCAACACAGACAAACAGACGAAAACCCTCAAAAGCAGCCACCAATTTTGCTGTTATACCAGGCATAGGGGAGGGGGAAGGGTGGGGACAGGGCGACCTCAACCTTTGCTCACGTGACTTTCTACAATCTCAAGGCCATTCTCAGCTAATAGAGGGACTAGGTGAATAGGTCAGCCACCATTTGCCCTCCCTGACCAAACAAGGCTTCTGTTCTGTGCCTAATCCAAAAGGAGTCTGCAAATGAGAAGGGGCGGGGAGAAGAGACTAAATGCAAAGAACTGTTCTCCTAATTTTTCTCCTAGATTAGAAAAAAAAAAAAAAGACTATTGGATCATTCAAGTATTCACTCATGTTTGACTGTCCTGCAGAAAAACAGGGAGTCACATGCTCTGTTTAATATCTAAAAGAATAAAAACTAAAAAAAAACTATTAGCTTTGTTCACCAAGTAGTAATGAACCAGTGGCCTCCTCATGGCATCTGTGACTTTGATTGGCAAAATGGCGTAACGTAGTTACATAACAACATACAGAATGGCGAGATATTTTATTTGCTATTCACATTAAACCATGTACTGCCGTCAAGGAGACACTTGATAAGTATGTAAATGAACATAAGACTAACTCAAATGCAAAGTGCGGTTACTTGGGCATTTTAGTATGCTGGCCTTAACATTTTCATAAATGTCAAAAATTTTCATGTCTAAAGTAAAATAGGTGTACTCAGGAAAATCTATTTGATTATCTCCTGCTTTTTGAAATGCCCAAGACCTTCCATATCAGAGCCTTTCTTATTTTGTTCCTTCCATGGTTTTCTCAAATTCTTTTTGCAATACATAATAGATTAGATAATGATAACAACAACATGAAGCGATTCTTTCTTGATCATTCACTCAGATAAAATATAAGACCTTGTCTTGATCTTTCATAATACAAAACATAAACTTTAAGAATATTTAGTTAGTTGGGTGTGGGAACACATGCCTTTCATCCCAGCACTGCGAAAGCAGAGGCAAGGAGATCTCTTTGAGTTTCAGGTCAGCCAGGGGTACACAGTGAGACTTTGTCTCAAGAACAAAGCTAGTGCTAGGCAGTGGTGGTGCATGCTTTTAATCCCAGCACTCGGGAGGCAGAGGCAGGCAGATCTCTGTGAGTTCGAGTCCAGCCTGGTCTACAAGAGCTAGTTCCAGGCAGGATAGGAACCAAAAAGCTACGGAGAAACCCTGTCTCGAAAATCAAAAAAAAAAAAAAAAAAAAAAAAAAAAAAAAAAAAAAAAAAAAAAAAAAACAAAGCTAGCAAACAAAAGAATGTTGAATTATGGTAGTTGAAAGGGATTAGCTGTTATATTACTAGTGTCCTAAATACGAGGATATGAGTAACAACTTCCAAGTGTCAGTGCCTGGAAGAAATGTCCCACTGGTAGGTTGCTAAGCTTCCACTATTTCAACTCTAGGGACAATAAGATATCTTGGCTCCCCCAAAGATTATCCCAGTATGTTTTTCAACTGGACTAACTGGTCCACCACTGATGTAATAGTACCTGTTTTTCTCTTCTATTCTCAAGCTGTAATCTTTTGCATGTTTTCACTATGTTCAAGGCACCTTAGGCATATTTTGAAAGTATGTATAATTAGTATATGCAGGCATTCTGCATTAAATGACAAAACAGTGCAGCCTGGAACATCATTTATCAAATTAGAATATGGGCAGGCATCACCGGATGATCTTATAAAGATGTAAAGTCTGGTCGAGAAGGTGTTGAGGTTTGGATGTGGATTGTTGCCCATAGGCTCACAGGTTCGAGTGCCTGGTCCCTGTCAACTCATCATGTTTGGAAGGCTATAGAAACTTCAGGAGTTTGAAACTCTTTCATGAGTGTGGATGAGCCTTAAAGTTTTGCTGTCCAGCTCCATTCTCTGCTTCCCGACATCAGAGTGTCCTGTGGGAGCACATTCTGCTTCTTCAGCCAATAGTCTTTAAGAGACCATGCCCAAGCAATGTGACCCGCTACGCACATGTACTTGCCAACATGCCTTTCCCTTCATGACGGACTCTACCCTCTCTCACACTGAGATCCAAATCAAACTGCTAGTTCCTTTAATTCCTTCTTTGGAGGGATTTTGTCATAGCCAAGGAACAAGGATTCAAACAAAAGTTGTGAGTTACAGAGTGGCACCCGGAGAAGGCTGGCCCGTGCGGATCTCCGTTCACACTGTGGGAACGGGGGATGACAGAACACATTCTGCCAATGTGTGAATGACAAGTCAGTCTGAAATCAATGAGGAAAACACTGCCCCCTGAGAAACGATCACTAAGTAACAAAGCCAGAAGTGCCTGAGAACACCAGGCCCCATTTGGTTTTTAGGAACTTGAATCCAACATCATTGCTAAGTTTTAGTAACACACATCCAGATCATGTTTTCAAGGAAGCAGATTCTGACTCCATTATTAGACATTCTACTGTACACACCGAAACCGCATTTGGGTGGGTCAAAGCACTTTAAAATTGGCTTTGATGTTTTGGAAGAAGGGAGGAGAAGAAAAGAATTCTCCTAAACTATTTGGAAAGAGATAGTCCCCCCTGCTTGTTCAGACACTTACTTACAACCTATTGCTCCAAGCACTACCAGGAGGGCTCATACAACACAGTTGCCTTTAGTTTAATTTATGCGGCGTCTATTCTAATCCTTTGTTTTAATTATCTTTGGGGGAAATTACTACGCAAGCTGAAGAAGAACCATGCAGCTAGTGAATACAGGCATGAATCCAGATCATGCGAAGAAAAATTCCTCCGTAAATACACTGACTAAGAGAATATCCAAATAGTTTGTTTAATTTTTTTCCAGCACATTTACAATTACCTTCTGGCTCAGTTGTTCAGCAGTAGCTCCTGAGATAGTTAATAGCAAAGAAAAGACCTACTCTTCTCCGTGTTGTTTGGTCTTTGAACCATTTCCCACTGCCCAATGTCACACATACGCATGCTCCAGGTGGTGAAGGACCTAAGATCCTATGTTTGCATACAATCCAAAATGAAACAACTGTCTAATGGACATAAAGCACATAATGCACAAAGGACCAGCTAAATCGCTGCATTCAGCTATGAGGATGTTTTCTCTACCAGAGACTCTCCAGCCAAGAATGTTCTTTTTCTATTGCTGCTAGGACAAGCTACCAAAATGGTAGTGGCCTAACCTGCACGAGCTTAGCATTTTATAGCTCCAAAGGTCAGAAGTTCAAAACAGGTTTCCTTGAGGTAAAACTCAGATATCAGCCGACGTGTACACACTCCAGAAATGCAAGGGGAAAATCCAGTTCCTTGCCCCTTTCTGGGCTGAAGGTCCCTTCTACCATCTTCACAACTGACAATATTACCACTCTGTCCTTCACTTTATTGGTAACATCTTCCTCTTCCTTGTTTTGAGTCTTCACCTGTTTGGTCATTCTGCTTTTAAGGATGTTCACGACTACACAGTACCCACTTAACTATTCTGCATATTCCAGAAAAAATTTAAGCTCAGTTGTTAACTGGTGCAAATTCCACCTGAGGTCTTAATTCCCCTCTTGTACAGCAATTTAACCTAGCCATGGATGCTGAGCTTTAAGAACTGGAAATCGTTGGCTCCCATAATTCTCCCTAACACATCAAGGTGGTCTTTTTCCACTTGAACCTGAATTCTCCAATAACACTCTCGTTCCCTTACAGTCTTTCCACACTAAGAAAAGCAACTCTTGGGCAATAATGATCTAAGAGTACTGGTAGCAATAAGCTATCTTTCAGAGTTTGACCACAGGTTCTGGATCTACTAGAATGACTCTCCTACCCAAGGGAAGATTTGAATTAGGCCAGCATGGCCACACCACATAGCCATCTGCACCTGGATACTAGAGTCCCGGTTTCCCGTCTCCTGATGGAGGAAGTTGACGTGGCAGAATTAGAACCCAACTGTGGCTGTCAGGGTGAGTGCCCTTACCTGCCATCCAACCCAAGCTGGCCAGAACGGGGCCTTGTCATGAAAATTGTGAAAAGCGACTGCCCTCTTTGAAAAGGGACTAGAATACTTAAAATTGCCCAAGATGTTAGTAAGTAAAGTTTATTCACTGGCATTTAAAAACACAGAGACACACATGTACACACATGCACACACACACACACACACACACACGTGTAAAATTAGGTGGTGACTCTCATTAGGGCACTCTTTTAACACCATCACAAGGGTCAGACAGGTTGGCTATCTGAACAGCTGTACCCCAAGGACGCTAACCCTCTACTAGAAGAGTAACAGTCTGCATGCTTTTTGGACTTTATTTCAGATGGGGTTTCTCTTAGGAACTATTTTTTAAGTGTAATTATTCTACTACACTCAGTAGCCACAGAAGGTGACAAGTTTGAGTGATTGGATTAAGGCTCGAGATAAACAGGGACTAAAACATGAATATGAAATAAAGTTTTAAACCTGAGTTTAATACCGGACTACAAAAAAAAAGTCTGTATAGTTAAGTGCTATTAAAAAGAAGTGAGTCCAACCATTGAATACAAAAATAGAAAGGGCATGACAGCCTATCAAACTGACTCTACTGCTGTCTCGAGTCACATGAAGGTTAGCAGAGGGAGATTGTTTCCTAACTCATAATAAGCAAAGCCAATGTGTGAAGCAGAAGTCCTGTCTTGGGTTGACCAGCACCCCCAAGTTCTACCCTGATCACCCTGATCTGTGTCTCCATTCACCACACAAGAGCCATGAAAGGCAAAAGCACAGTAGAACAGGGTTCATGAGAGCTATAGTTCCACCTTTGGCGATACTCAAATGGGCCAACTCAAGGGAAGAGCTGACTCAGGAGTGAGAGAAGGCCTTAACTCTAAAGGACCCTGAAAGTGTATGCACAGATTTTTTTTCCTAATAGCATGTGAGCATCACTGATGTAAACATGAAACATCTGTCAGAAGAGACATGATGCCTTGTGCATGCTCTAAAGATTCTCTGCACATAACTGCTGGGGCCTGACTCTGACGATGTGAGTCTCTGCTGTCCTACACATCTGGTAAAGCCAATCTCCACTGACTAGCCAATCAGCTCCTCCAGGAAGGTAATCCTGTTGATAACTATCTACCTGAAAGACACAAGAAACTGGGAGCGAAGCCCCACCATGTGCTCCCCAGGTGGACAGACATAGGAAGAAAGGAACACTGGTAGGGAATTCATACATTCAGAGCAAAGTCAATTCCAAGAAGGAGTTGAAATCTCAATTCAGGTAGCACTGGACAGTCTTGTGCCTCGAGACAGCTGGGGAAAAGGCAGTATATCTTACGTAGTGCACGCTGAAGCATCTAGCTGTGTTTCTAACGGCATTCCACACCTCTGGAAAGATCTTCAAATAGGTTCAAATTTGTCAAGATGGAGAGTCAACAACATCCGTGACAACCTTCTGGATGTGACAACTGTATAATCTCAGATAGTCCTAGCAGTCCAGGAATTGGTTGTATTTTTTTTCTCTGTGGTTTTTAAATGACTTTTGTTTCCCTACACTGCCCATGTCTGGAGATCTTTTAGCTTTGTCTTGGTGACTTTTCACTGAGAAGTTTCAGGTCTCCCTCACGTTATGACTGGGCATTGTGTCCACCCTCTGATTATCTACAAGAGTACTTTGGGTACCCAAGTAGGAGAACTTTAAACTAGTAACTATAGTCTCCTGAATCTGTTTACAAGTATCACATGTTGACAGATGATTACGCAAACTACAAACTTTCACTGTGGAAGACTGGAAGTTCCAAGTATGTCAGGTCGAGCCCGCCATGAACTGTTCTCTTGGTGTTTTCCAGTGGAAAGGTCAGAAACACACTGTTGACAATGGGCAGAAAAGGCATGTGCAAAGGTTTTATTGTGTGCTTTCTCTCCCTCCGATGGAGAGGTTCCAGTGCTTCTAAGCCATGTTCCAAGAAACCAGACAATACTCAGACTCCCGCGCGAGTGTTGCAAGTTTACCTTGGCAGGTGGCTTTGGAAAGCACTTCCGAGGAGGATAAACCTGAGGACACTCAGGATCAAGGCTGACAGATGCTTTTGCTGGCGTTATCCTCTTTGCATGTCACTTCTTAGAAGCAGACCTATGCCCATTTGGCTATGCCCCATCTTTTTATCTCCCCTACCTACCAGGTAAAAGGTGAGAGGGGCATCCAGGCCTTCATGGGACCCCAGCCAGCATGACTGTTGGTGGCGCACACACGCTGGTGCTTGTGTGAGTCACACACACACACACACACACACACACACACACACACACACACACCACACACACCCCGGGGAGGGGACGGGGGGCGGTGCAGCTGGACAAGGGAGAAACAGGATAGCCTATGGCCTTACCAGATCAATGAAGGTCAGGAACTTCCAGCTCCCCCCATAGGTCTGATGGGAGGGCATTTCGATGGCTTTGTAGTTGCACAGGATGGAGCAATAGGACAGCAGGATGGCCACCCGCAGCACCTGGCAGGGGACAAGCGCCATGTTCGCGCGGCCTGGCCCGGCGGGACTGCTTGCAGGGCGGGCGGGTTCTTTCGCGGTGCCCGGCGGCGGCGCCGTGGGAACCCGGGCGCGGTGCGGCGAGGGGCGGAGCGCAGGAGGCGGGGCGTGTCCCCCGGGACGGACGCGGCTGCGAGCGCACCGGCGACCTGCGCGGGCGGGGCGGGAGTGAGGCCGACGCGGGCCGGCGGCCTGGTGTCATCTCTGGCGTCATCTACGTCATTCTGCAGCTGCGTTCGCAGCCCGGGCCGGGCGCCCCCTAGGCGGTCCTCGAGGTCTACCGCCGGCCTGCGTGCCGGAGCGCGGTCCAGGGGGAGGAAGGGTCAGCATCCCCGGGCTGCTGGCTCGGGAGATAGACGCTCGCTGCCACCGCACCCACGGGGGTCAGCCGTCCTCCAGTGACACCTATTAGGATTCAGCTGAAGGTTTAAAGTTGATCAGCATTTACGACTGTGAAAGCCCTTATAAATTAATTCCACGAGGCTTTGTTAATTTATCAATACGTAACAGAAGATTAAACATGAGCTTTGAACAAGTTCTTTTAAAACTTTTTACTATGCACGCACGCTCTCGTGTGTGTGTGTGTGTGTGTGTGTGTGTGTGTGTGTGTGTGTGTGTACCATAGGAAAAGTGTGGAGGCCAGAGTAAACAGCTGGTGTGAGAATTCTCTCATTCCACAACGTGGGTCCCCGCTATCAAACTCAGATCATGGGGCTTGACAGCACGCGCCTTTGCCAGCTGAGCCATTTCAGTGACCAGAAGAAGTTTTATAAATAGAAATCTATGGTGATTGCCCTTACTGCTAGGAGACTGCATTCCATTTTAAAAGCCAAACCACCCGGTGGATGTAAATCTCACCCACGCATGTGTGATTTAATACAAATCCTTCAGAGTTAAAATTCCTTTTGCTCTTCGACATTTGCCCCCTTAGACTACAGTACCAGCGATCAATGAAAGGAAAGTAAATCTAAAGCTGATTCCCTCAGCCTTCCAGTAAATGTTGTCACAGGGAAGTTGCAACAGTCTGTGGGCAGCGTAGTTATTTTATTTTATTTTCTTAAATCATGATCATGTTTCAGCCAACCAGATAAAGGGTCCGGTTATGAGAAGGCCACATAGGTATTTCCTGTGGATCTATTCACAACAGGTGTCCCCTTCAAATAGTCTCTGAGTCAGAGTATGAGGGGGCAGGGAAAGCATAGTCTCAGGGGTAGAGAAGCCAGCAAGTCCAGCATGCACTCCTGAAGGTTTCCAACCAACAAGGGAAGAAAGCCCTGAGATCTTTCCAAATGGCATAATTATGCTGAAAGAAACTGAAGCCAAATCGAGCATAAAAAATATTCTTCATTCACAACCTAGAAACTCATTCTCATACTAAAGTCGGGGCTATTTGTGTGTGTGTCCTTGCTGAATGTTCATGATTGCAAGGAAAAAATTGAATTTATTGAAAATCCCTCAGTCCTACAAAGACCTTAAAGAAGTTTCTAGAAAGTGAAGTGCCATTTTAAAGTTGGATACACCTCTCCTATTTGGATTTTAGAATCTTGTTAATAAGATTTCTCTTCCTTCATAATTATAAAATAAAGTAGTATTTTTATTTTAAAAATTTACTGTGGATATAAATATGATGACATCATGTGTTCTGTTGCTCTGTTTTCGGAGGGGTGTTTTGAACCTGTATTAACAGATTTACTTTTATCATCCTGATTTGCTAACCATGTGAGATGACTTTATGTTTTTAAGAATGAAACATTTCACGTTTTAAAAGAACATCAGTTTCCAATCCTTAAGACTTTCTGTTCGCAGTTTCTTACCGGTATCTTAAGATATTCAGGGGCTTTCTGCTTGCCTTTATGTTTTTCTGTCCTAATTAGGTTTTTCTATTGCTGTGAGAAGACACCATGGCCACAGCAACTCTCACAAGGAAAACATTTAATTAGGGCTTGCTTACAGTGTCAGAGGTTCACTCCATTATCAACACAGCAAGAGAATGGCAGCATGTAAGCAGACACGGAGTTGTAGTAGCTGAGACTCCTACATCTTGTAAGCAACAGGAACCTGACTGAGACGCTGGGCAGTATCCTGAGCGTAGATAACCTCAAACCCAAATCCACAGTGACACACTTCCTTCAACAAGGCCAGGCCCACTCCAACAAAGCCATACATGCTAATAGTGCCACTCCCTATGAAATTAAGGGGGCTAATTACATTCGAACTACCACACAGGTTTTCTCTGTATGACCCTGACTGTCCTGGAACTCTTTCAAACTCAGAAAGAGCCACCTGCCTCTGCCTCCTGAGTGCTGAGATTAGAGGTGAGTACCATCGTTGCTGGGCTCTCTCTCTTTGCTTTTTAGTCCCTACCTTAACATCCTAGTCATGGTTCATAGGCGTTCTCTGTGAGACAATAATCTGAATACCATCGTATTTCCAGTTTATCAAATACTATGTTGCATGGATTTATAACCTCAATCAACACGCTGCTTCTGCTAGGAAGCAGATTTATTTATTTATACTTCCATGATTTCACATTGGATTTCGGTACCAGGCTCGCTGTGTGGAAGAAATGTCGGAGCGTCACGTTCTTCATTTTTCACTTTGCTGCACAGTTGGTGAGGTCAAAGGAGGAAAAACAGGCTCATCCACCTGAGTTTTACACAGTAAACAAGCCAAGCCCCCAGAGAAGACTGCAGAACTCTGTTTTAGCTTTTAGTTATATTAGGGCTTTCAAGGTGAGGATTGAATAAATTCTGCTGTAAGTACTCCTAAAAACTGGCACAAGCTCTTTATTTGTGTGTGTGTGTGTGTGTGTGTGTGTGTGTGTTGTGTGTGTGACAAAAATTTTGCTAGGGAGACACTACACAGAGAGTCACACACATATCTACTCAGTCCAGATAGGGATCCCCATGACCGACCAAAGTAGGAATACCATCAAAGTCCAACTTGATGTGAACCCATGAGTTTTATTGGGGTTAATTACAGGAATGTAGCTGAAGGATTCATTACAGGAGTAGAAATGACTAAAGACGGCTGCACCACCACCCCCACATGGGTGGTAGGTCACAAAAGCTGGGAAACTTGGAGTACACGGCACAGCCTGAAGGCAGCTCAAAGGGTTGGAGAGTGTCTTCTCTAAGTGACTCTGGTCTAAACCTCTCCCAGGCAGCTCAGCTGGTTTCTACTCTTCCAGGCATCTGATCTGGTCTACGAGTCTTCAGCTCCTTATAGGAACTGTGGGCTTTTAGTGCTTACTGCAGTAGGGAGGGCCCTAGTGAATCTGGTCAGTTTCAGGGATTTCCTGAAGCTTTTTTTGAGTTGTTTATCTTCCTGTTGAAGTAGCTTTCCGTAGAATGGAATGTTTCAATCTCCTAGAAGAAGCTGTTACACAACTCTCTCTCTGTGTGTGTGTGTGTGTGTGTGTGTGTGTGTGTGTGTTTTGGAGGGAGAGATTGGCATATTGGCACATTGTCTGATGATACTTGTTAGCTTTGGAAATGGCAGGGACTGCTGTGTCTGTTCTGTTTCTAGAAGCCAATTTTATATAACCAGAGGTCCCAATTTGAAATTTGGGTGTGGTTCTATGGTGTAATGGTTAGCACTCTGGATTCTGAAATTTGGGAGGAAGTTTGAGCAACAGTTCCTTATAATAATCAACGATCATGCATATTTTGGGTTCTGTATTGACATTAAATAATTATTTCTAATATACCACAAAGGTGAAGATTAAGAGACTTGGGCATGGCCAAATCTTCTCAATGTGAACAAACATCCATCAAAGGTTTGAAAAACTGGAGACTGACATCCTCTTAAAACAGTGTCTCGGCCAGGGGCAGGCCATATATTTAACTTCAAAATCTATAAAAATCATCTCACCATGGTTAGCAAATCATAAGATAACAAAAGCAAACCAATTAAAAGAGGTTCAAAACACTCCCTTAAAACCAATACAGAATTCTTGTTGGAATGTTATTCACCCAAAAGAAAACTGCTAATGATTAAATTTGAAACATTTGAGTCACCTCTTTTTCCTTCATTATAAAAGTAGCATATTTACAATATTAAAATTATAAAAAAATAAAATACAACATTATCTCCACCCCAAGAAAACCACTGAATACTCTTACTTCTCCCTTTTAGCTTTTATAACCCCAGAGGACACTGGATATGGCATAATCTATACAGCAATCTGCATCCTAAACATTAAATTAATTTTAACATTTTTGTTTTGTTTTGTTTTGTTTTTCAAGACAGGGTTTATCTGTGCAGCCCTTTCTGTCCCGAAACTTGTTCTGTGGATGAGGTTGGCATAGAGATCCACTTGCCTCTGCCTTCCGACAGATGGGTTGAAAGTCATGATTCACCACTAGCTTATTAGCTTAACTATAACTAAAATTCCTATTTTTTTAAAACAAGTAAAAACTCATTAAAATAAATTGCACTGAATGATTTTAGAACACTGCATCATATGGATTTCATATGTGGGTCAGATTTTCCCCCAGTTTGGGATGTCTACGTAGCTCCCTAAACTTTGCTCTGAATACACTCTGATGGAGGAAGGTCATTGGTTAATTATAATAAACCAACTGCTTGGCCTCATAGCTTAGAACATAGATGGGAGGAATAAACAGAATAGAATTCTGGGCTGAAGAGGAAGTGAGGTCAGACTCTGCTCTGCTTCCAGAGGGACCGGACAGCTCTGCTCTCTGGAGCAGAGACGCCATGCTCTGCTCTCCCAGGCAGCTCCAACCCATGATGGACTTAGGCTAGAATCTTCCCAGTAAGCGCACCTTGGGGTGCTTACACACATCGTTAGAAATGGGCTAGTCCAGGTGTGAGAATTAGCCTGTAAGGGCTAGAGTTCATGGGCCAAGCAGTTCTTAAATGAATACAGTTTGTGTGTTGTTATTTCGGGCATGAGCTAGCCAAGCGGCCAGGGTATTGGGGACGCAGCCCCACCGCTCATATTTCAACAACACTCTACACAGGGCCTGCAGTTTTTACTGGGAAAGCCACTTTTTAAGTGGTTGGAGCTTAAAACGAGTAAGAAGTTTTATAGGCTAACATGTATACTTGTTTTCTTTCATTGTGTAAGTGTGTGTGTGTGTAGGTGCACATGAGTGTGGGTGCTCAAGAATGCCAGAAGAGGGCACCAGATCCCCTGTAGTTGGATATATGAGAAGTTTGCCTGCTGGCTCTGAACTCTGGTGCTCTGCAAGAACAATTGTGAGCTTTTAACTGCTGAACCATCTCTTTAGGCCCCATGAGTACTTGTTCATGCATGTTTATATGAATTGAGGTGCCAATAAGACTGCTTTTGGCCTGGTGGTCAACTGGAAAAGATGAAGGGAAAGAAGTAGGCCAAAATAAAAGGTATTCTTTTCATTCAACTGAAGTTCAATATAGTGGTTTTAAAAAGTCCTAATGCAAAATGAAAGGAAAATGCATTTAATTAATGAGTTTTTCCCCCTACTAAGCTGTAAGAGGTTTCTCCCCCAACTATAGGTCAAATGAGCAACGGGTACTGAGAGGAGCAAGGCCAGTGGGCTGAGAGGCGTTCAGCAGTTAGGACCTCCACACAAGATTTGCCTTTCCATTATGCTCGGTTTATTTACACAAACATTCCTACAATATCATGCTATTATAAAGATTATGGTTATCTCATTTGTAAATAGATATCATCCCACTAAGCGGGAATCCGGGGCAGGAAATACTGCGGGCTTCGCTGGGGAATCCTCTCTCATGAGAGCGCTTAGGGGGCAACAAGCTCAGTTCTTCAGCCGAGGCAAGCCAAGAGGATGACACCGTTGGGAGTTCCAGAAGGTCCCTGAGAGCATCAGCCAATGGCATGTGTAAACTCAGGAACCGTGCCAGAAAAACATGATGATTGCTGGAGTCAAAGTCACCCAACAGCCAGTCTCAAAGTCCCTTTGTTGACGGGGATCGGCACAGCGGCTTGAGATGGCGGTGTCTCTGGAGCAGAGCAGTGTGAGCCTGAGACAGCCTCCAAAATTCCCATGTCTTTGTTTGTTTTTGTTTTGCATTGTCCCAGTAGGCATTAGCTTTGCACTCTCAGGGCTCACAGTTTAGGGTTGATTCAGTTACATATTGGGGCCACATCAGACCCTGCCTTAAGTTTGACTCCTATCAGAGCTGGCCTCTGGTTGGCTCCCTTACACATCTTACAAGCGTGACATTATTCCCAGTCACCAAAAATGATTTTGCTCCTGTTAACAAGCACTTCTGCTTGCATTGATATTGCTGGCTAGAGTAGACTTGCGACCTACAAACGGGCTGTCTGCTAGAGAGAACTCTGTGAAGGCAGGAGATTTCTAAAGAACTCCATGGAGGCCCGTTGCAAAGCTTTGGAAAAAGCAGTTTTGTGTGGGCTAGTGATGAGTCACTGAAAGCTTTCAGGGGATTGGAAAGCGCCCCCTCACTTCTGGTGCTGACCCTGCCTTGGCCAGTGCTTCCCACTCTACTGGACATGCTACATATCTCCACCTCCAAACCCACGTCTTTCAGAGAGACTTGCCGTTTAATCCATGCGATCTGACAGTCTCTCCTTGAGACTCAGGAGGTAGACTTCCTGCTTGCAGCAACCCATCTGGATGGCTTACTGGAGATCCAGAAACGGCATCTGCTGGCTGCACTGTTTCCTTCCCAGAAATAGCATTCTCTGCAGCGTTCCTGAATTCTGCTTGCCATGGTAGAGACAGCCAGACAGATCCAGAGGACCCTGGAGTGTGAGGCTCTTAAGGTTCAGTATCCCTGGAGACATGGTGAGGTGAAGGTCATATGGTAACAGATATGTGTTCCGGGGAGATGCTGCTAGGAGAATACACATCTTTAGGAGCTCATTGAGTGGATGGTAATGAGTGATAAAAGACATCTCCTAAAGCATTCTAGAGTAAGAGTGATGCTAACGAGAAACCTGGTGTAACATGAGAGTCCTGCTTGTTGGGGTTTCTGTCCTTCCCGGTCCCCCAGTCATTTAGTCCCAGAGAAAATCACACAGAGAGTCTGCGTAAGTTATGAAACTGATTGGCCCATTAGCTTAGACTTCATGTTAGCTCTTATAACTTACATTAGCCCATTATTCTAGTCTCTATTAGCCACATGGCTCGGTATCTTTTACAGCAGGGTAGGTCACATCTTGCTTCTTCTGTGGTCTGGGAAGGACTGTGGAAAGAGCTTCCTTCTTCCCAGAATACTCCTGTTTTCTCTGATCCACCTCTTTCTCTCCTGTTACAACCTGGCACTAGGGAAATTCCCAGGAATCCACAAAGATGACCCCAGCTAAGATCCTAAGCCATAGCGGAGAGGGTGCCTGAACTGGCCTTCAGATTGATGTAATCTGTAATCAGATTGATGACTACAGTAATTGCCATCATAGAAACTTCATTCAGCAACTGATGGAAGCAGATGCAGAGATCCACAACAGAACACTGGGCTGAGCTCCCAAAGTCCAGTTGAAGAAAGGGAGGAACAATAATATGAGCAAAGGGGTCAAGACCATGATGGGGATACTCACTGAAACTGCTGACCTGAGCTAAAGGGAACTCATTGGCTCCAGACTGACAGTGGGAGAACCAACATAGGATCAAAGAAGGCCCTGTGAATGTAGGTGACAACTGCATGGCTGGGGCAGTCTGTGGAACCACTGGCAGTTGGACCAGGATTAATCCCTAGTGTTTGAACTGACATTTTGGAGCCCATTCTCTTTGGAGGAAAACCTTACTCAACCTAGACATAGTGAAGAGGGCCTTGGTCCTGCCTCAAAGTGATGTACTTAGGCTTTGTTGACTCCTCATGGGAAGCCTTACCCTCTCTGAGGAGTAGATAAGGGGTGGAAGGGGGGGGGAATGTGGAGGGAGTAGGAATAGATATGTAAAATAATAAAAGAATGTCTTAAAAATAAATAAATAAATGTAAATTTTTAAAAAAAAGAGTGATGCTAGCTAAATATCCTGCCCATGAGCATCACAGAAATTGCAGCTTTATATCATTAAGCAAAATATGTAGAACTTGGGACTAGAACTAAGTAATATAAAAGAATAAAACGTCCCTGCCAGGGAATCCTTTCAGCCTGCTAAGAGTTGAATAAATACTTAAAGGATTTTGCATGTCTCCACCATAAATAAGTGATGAGTGCTTAAGGAGATAGTTATGTTTAACCTGATCACACAAAGTGTATGTGCATGAAGACATCACACAAAATCATGTTGATGTTTTGTCCTTTTCCTGACCACTTAGAAATAGATTTAACTAAGGGGTAAACATAAAACAAAATGAAATAAAAACTCATTTCAATGCCTTAAATGTAAATTCCTCAGAGACCCAGCAAGTATCACAATATGTAATCGTCTTTATTACATAAGCAATACGTCAGTTTCTGTTGAGAATCCCATGCTTTTTCATAACATTGTAGAAAGATAGAATAGGCAAACCCATTTGGAAGAAATGTGGCATCACTTCTGCAGTAACAAATGCTTTTCCATGTGAAAGCCATTAAGCCTGTGTTATGCCCTAACCACCTGTATTAGTTGCTTTTCAGTTGCTAGGATGAAGCACCATGACCAAGGCATCCTACGGAAGGAAAAGTTTGTTTGGCTTATAGTTCCCAAGGGTTTAAGAGCCCATGGTGGCAGAGCAAAAGCAGCAGGCAGCAGGCATGGTGACTGGAGCAAAGGTTGAGGGTTCACATCTTGAACCATAAGCCTGAAAAAGAGGGGACACACTAGGAAAGGTGAGAGTCATTAAACTCTCAAAGTCTATACCGAGTGACAGACTTCATTCCCTAAGAACACATCTCCTAAACCTTACCCAAACAGGGCCACCATTGTGGACCAAGTCTTCAAACATCTAAGCCTATGGGAGGCATTCTTATTCAAGTTACCACACCATCTCTTAAGAGCCCCACTCCTAACAATAACACAAGGACAATTGAATTTCAACATGAGTTTCAGAGGGGTCAAAACATACCCCAAACCATGGTGTTGTACCAGACAAAGTAAAAGTACACCGATGTGCTGGCGTCAGTCAGTAAGCCACAGTTCAGAACAACTGGGTCAGCCTTTTGAGAGAGCACTCCTTTTTAAGCTCAGACTCGGGGTGTCAGCAGAACCCTGCCATCATTCTCCAGCCTCAACAGCCCCCCTCATTTGCAAGAGTTAAGAGTAACATGAATACAATTAACAACCCAATTCCCTGATATAAGAAGAAGGGGAACATAAAAATGGATTGCCCAAGATGGAAGCTCACTTTTTTTTCATCTGTGACCATGTGGATGAATGTTGGCCAAGGGGTGGGTGCAAGCAGAAGGGAAAATGTGTGGTGGTATACTGTTCTTTAAGGAAAGTTTGCCAACGAAGATGCCACATGCAACTTCCACCTTGCCTCACCAGCCTTCATCCACTCATGTGGCCCTAGATGAGAAAATAAGTCTCTGTTCTGAGTGGACAGAGGCCCAAGGCCAAACCAGGAGTCCATGAGATCATAAGGCAAGCACTGAACCTTGATTGGTGTCCCTCAAAGGGCTATGTCAAAGTTCCAATTGCTGATGCCCCCAAAGGTGACCTAATTTGGTAATAAGATTTTTACAGCTGTAACTACTTAAGGTGGTGTTCTATTGGAGTAGGGTGAACTCCTAACCCAACCTGACTGGCATCCTTACAGAAAGAAAACTCCAGAGTGAGCATCATGTGAAGACAGGAGCAGAGACTGAACTGATGGAAAATCAAGGATTCCAATATCAAGGATTTATTTCCAAAGCAAGGAGAAAGCTTTGGAATAGGTTCTTTCTTCCCAGCCTTCAGAAGGAACCATCCCTGCTGGCACCTTACGTTTGTATTTATAGCTTCCACAGCAGAGAAAATAAGTCCAGTTGCTTCAGCCACCTAGACACATTCATAGGACAGCTCTAGGCAACACACACAGAAGAGAAAAAATGATATTGAAAGACCACAATGCATTTTTGCAACATCCAATTAAGAGTCAGGGTTGGTTATGCACCCTCTGTGACACTTTTCATAATTGGACTTTTATTTCTATTCCTACCTCTGCTGTCTTACTGAACAGCCTGTGTCTATCTTTCCTGACAGCACTTTAGCATCTCCATGTGGCCCTTAGCCACTACCTAAAAAATAGATCAGCTCACTTCTCTGACATTATGATTCCCCACAGCCTTTGGGAAACCTCACTCTCTGAGAGTATCCGCTAGCACCTTCCACAGGTTAGCCGTCTACACAGTTTCTGACTTCATTTATTGCAGCACTTTAAATAGCCGAGTGTTCCAATAACATCCCAATACTTGCGCTTCCATCCAAACTCAGTGACTTGCTTTTCCATGGCCCTGAGGCAGCGATGACTCATACACACCACCTTCTCCATCTGCTGAAATTCTACCCAGTTCCCAGGGGCCAGCTCTGCCTGGAACTCTGCAAAAGGGCCTACTTTGCATGGCCCTCTTCCAGATAGAAAACACTGCTACCTTGCAATAGACAGAACGTTGGCATCTTCTCCTAATGTCCAGGGAATCTCTTCCCTTAAGCATATCTGCATCATCTGCACAGGAGGGGCTGACTGGGATGCCCTTCACTTCAGTATCCAGGCCTTCAGTTAGGTAGCTATCAAGGAGTATTGTTCATCTGAGGATACATCCTTGTCCAATCCTAAACAATAATTTTTGCTGTATATAGCATCATAAGTTGATGAACACTTTTGTCCACATCTGAATCGATTCACTTTGAGTCATACTGCTTTCACGATGACTTTAGAATAATTTTTGAGTCAACTTAGCCCCAGTCTGCATGAAAAACTTGGAGAGCAATGACTTTCAAATGGTTTTTTTTTACAACAGTTGTTTATAACCTCTTGGTGCAAATAAAATAGTATGTATCCCTAGTCATTTACTGCCTCTCTTCATTATTAAAATAAATAAAGAAAAGTAAAGATATTTAAGAGCATGTGAAATGTCTTTGCATAATACGGGCAGACACTGTCTCTACCCAGCATAATTTTTCTGACTTCATCACTACTACCACATTCCTGTCTGGCTGTCCCTAAATTACTACCTTCTTATATTATATATAAAACTTTATTTGCCTGTAGCATGAATAATAAAAGCTCAGTGACAGATATTGGGGTTCAAGCTGAAGATCAGAAAAGCAAAACAGCCAAGCCCCTGGAGAGCTCTCCCAAGGCTCGGACAAACAGAGGGGCAATCTTGTCCTCAATGGGACTACAGACTTCATTGTTTTCTACCAAACCTCAGATTGCAATGAGCTCATGTCTCCTCCTGCCTTGTATACCTCTCTCTGTCCAGCCATATCACACCTGTCTCCAGTTCCCTAGTCCTGGGATTAAACTGTGAGCCACCACTCTGGGACCTGTAATGCCTTAGCTCTGCACTCTGATTTTCAGGCAAGCTCTATTTATTAAAACACAAATAAAACATCACTATATTTTTCTCTGTCTTATATTATTTTCCACTAATAGTAAATATGTTTTATGCCCTTCAAAAGAGAAGTCAATGCTCTTGGGCTCTATCTATCTATCTATCTATCTATCTATCTATCTATCTATCTATCTATGTATATAAAAATACCAAAAGTGCTATTTAAAGATTATAAGCACTGAGATTTATATGACATATATTGTTGGAAGAGGCCATTAGTTTGCTTCTGGCTGCTCAGCCCTGAAAATAATCACACAGAAAACCATATTATTTGCAATACTGTATGGCCAATAGCTTAAGCATAGTTCTGGCTAAACTCTTACATCTCAATTTAACCTATCTCCACTAATCTGTGCATCACCATGAGGTCGTGGCCTACCAGCAAAGTTTCAGCATGTCTATCTCTGGCAGAAGCTCCAAGGCTTCTCCTGATTCTGCCTCCTTTCTCCCAGTATTCAGCTTAGTTTTTCCAGTCTAACTCTGTTCCCCTATAGCTCTGCTATAAGCCCAAAGTAGTTCCTTTATTTATCAATTGTTATCACAGCATACAGAGGGAAATCCCACATCAATATATAATCATATATTATAAATATTGAGGATATATATAGAGAGATTATATATATTCATAGATTATAAGTAGTAAGCATATATATATATGAGAGCAATACTTATATTCTCACTATTTATAATCTATGAATAGCTCTTTTTGGTGCATTACAATAAAATAAAAATGATTATTCTAACAGTGGTAGCAAACAAAACAATTGAACTAAAAAGGGTCACATATGTGAAAAATTAGGCTGCGGTGTGATGCTAGAAAATATGTTTAGGCAACAGAAGAGACAATATTCTGTATCATACGTGGTCTTGACTTAACTAAATGGGAGTTCTGCTTAGTCCAGAGAACCTGATCCACTGTTGTGATTTTGCTGATATTGGCTACTCTGCTTGGTCCACATATGCCTTGGATGACTGCTGAAAAAGGCACATGGTTATGACTGCATGAAGATGAGGCTAGAAGCAACATGAGTGCTGAGTCAGATGTGTTGCCATCCTAGCCAACTCAGGGATGAGTGATGGTTATTTGATGCCTTTCCCTTTTTAATAGTTACAACTTTTCTTCCTTTCTTTTGGTTGTATTTATGTGCTTGAGTATTTTTCGTGCGTATCTGTGCATTACTGGTGCTCATCATTATCAGAAGAGGGTCTTGGGTACCCTAGACCTGGAGCTACAGAGAGTTCTGAGCTACCATGTGGGTGCCGGGGTTTAACTTCAAGTATTCCACAAAAGCGATGAGTCCTCTTAACCTCTAAACCATCTTTCCAGCCCACCATCGTGGTGGGGCAACTGGCAGTAGCAATCTAAGAGCTTACATCCTGAACTGCAAGCACAAAGCAGAGAGTGAAGTGGCAATGGCATAAGGTTTTGAAACGTCAAAAGCCTGCATTTCCTCCAGCATGGCACACCTCCTTAACCTGCCGCAAACAGCACCACCAACTGTGGACCACGTACTGAGACATCTGAGTCTCTGGTAACATTCGCATTCAAACTACCATAGGTTGTAGTCATTTTTAACTTTACGTGTTCCTCATTTCATGTTTGGACCCTGTGTACTCCTCTCTTCTAGATCTTCATGAAATACATATGGTTTGTTGGGAACTAATCTTGCTATGCCGGGGAAAACTAGAACCTATTCCTTGTTCCTGGCTGTATGTTAGAAGTCACTACCTAAGCTTTTCCTCTTTCTCTCTCCATGTGTGCTTCTAAGAATCACTATTGTACTTCCTTCTTCTTCAAAGGTCATCTTTTGTAGTGTCTACACATTGGTGTGAACATGCAGCATGTGGCTTTGTTCATTTAAAATACCGTCTCTTGCTTAGAAAAGTCCATTCTGTTGAAACTGACAGGATTTCAATTAATATTTCGTTGTAATATTTCATTCAAAGAGCAGTGCATTAGTTAAATGATGTAAATGTCAAAAAATTTTGAAAGAGATTTAGTTATTCAGAGTTTCAAAGTAGCTTAGAAAAAAAAATCATTGTGTATCTTGGTAGGACTCATGGTCTTCCATTGGTCTCCCAGTTCCAAAGAAACTGGGAAGAAGCCAGCTAAGAACTATTTCAATTCTACTGCAATGTAGGTGGCTGAGAAAGTGTGCTTGGACCTGGGGTAACAATGAACACAGAGTCACTTGTGGCCAGAAATAATGGACATAGGGAGAAAATTATAAGTTATCATATTCTGAGGAGGAGAGAAGACATTTCCCTTATACAGGTCAGTGGAAACTTGAAACTGCTGGAAACAAAGCTAATATAAGCATTATAGTGTTATATCCCTCATGCAGCACAGATTCATAGATCCAAGTAAAAGGTACTTCTTTTTTGTTTCTTTATTTGTATTTTTTTAATTTTAAATATTATTTTTCTTTTTATTTATTTTTTGTGTCTTTTACATTATGCATCTCAGTTCCATTCATTTCCCCATCTCTGTTTCTATCCTTTGCCCTTGCAACTTCCTGCCCTCAAGATAAAATAAAATTTAAGAGAAAACAAGAAAATAATATAAAAAAATCTCATCATGGAAAATGTCACATGGAATAATGCGACACAGTGAGTCACAAAGTAAATCCTTTATCTTGTCCATATATCTGTACTTGCAAGTGTTCATGGCAAAGAGTCATTGGCCTGGTTCCAGGCCTCTGGTTTCTGCTACACTATTGATGCTTGGCCCTTACTGGGACTGCTCTTGGATATCTTGCTGTTGCCCTGTGTCATGGACATCCTGCAGCTTTGGGTCTGCAGGACCAGTCCCTTCATATACTCTAGTCAATCATGGATGGGGTGGATGTTGGGGTTGGCCAACTCATAATCCTGGCTCTGGACCTGGGTAGTTGCAGCGTTGGTCAGTCCACCAATTCTCCCCTGTCCTCACCACCAGGGTGAGTTCTCCAGCCTTGCCTTGGTTAGTTCATATGTCTGTGGCAGGGCAGAATAAAACCAGGTGGGAAATTCAAACAAAGATATATAGAGAAAATAGAATCAAGGAGGCACCATGTAGCTGATAAAGGGGAAGGATGCCAGAACCTTACCATAGGCCACGGCCTCGTGGTGATACACAGATTATTAGAAATACACAGGTTAATTTAAGATGTAAGAGCTAGCTAGAAATAAGTCTGAGACATTGCGTGAACAGTATCTTTCAGGGTTCCTGCTTCACAGAAGAAACTGCCAGACATTCTGCAGGACACAGAAGAAGGCAACTGCCAAACTTGCCAGTATAAGGCCAAACAGATCTTCAAATTTCCTGCTTCACTGAAAGGCCTGTCAGAATCTATGGGCCTATAGGCTGAAGATGGATGCCCAATATTATAATAAAAAAAATTTGGGTGACTGTCCAGGCAGTGAGATGTCTCTGTCAATTCTAAAGTTTTGGAAGTTGCTTACAATGCACTTCCTGTTTACTTAGGCAATATTATATCCTTCTGGGGTCTTTGATGGAATTGAAGACAAATAATTATAGTTACAGTTTTCCTTAGTTATGACAAAAGATAGATTAGATATGAGACGTTAGACTCACGAAGATATGTAATCTTACCATGTTAAAGTTAAAACCGTCCTTTTATTTAGACAGGAAAGAGAAGATAATGTGGGATTCCCCTCTGTATGCTGTGAATATGTTTAATTACCATTGGTGAATAAAGAAGCTACTATGGCCTATGTCAGGGCACAATAGAGCTAGGCAGAAAAGCTAAACTGAATGCAGGGAGAAAGAAGGCAGAGTCAGGCAGACGCCATATAGGTGCCGGAGAAGAAAGATGCTAGAACCTTACTAGTAGGCCACAGGTCTCATGGTGATGCACAGATTAATAGAAATGGACTAATTTAAGATTTAAGAGTTAGCTATTGGCCAAACAGTGTTGTAATTACTGTAGTTTCTGTGTGATCATTCGGATCTGGGCAGTGGGGAACGATAGAGCAGTCTCCATTTACATCGCTGAGCCTTCGAAGGAGTGGGTGTGATATCAATTTTGAGTGCAGGACTGAGCTCTCCACAGTCTCTCATTCTCTTCTTTCTGACTAGTTGTGGGTCTTTGGGCTGATTTCCATACAGTGCAAATAGCAGCTTCACTGATGAGGAAGGAAGGACAAATGCACTGGTCTACGGGTATAGTAGTAAATGTTTAGGAGTGTTGGTTTATCACTCTGTCCATATAGAACAATAAGAGTAGCCTCTCTGGTAGAGCCTGAGATCTATTTAGTTATGGGCTTTTGGTTCCATTAATGGTGCCAGACATGAGTTACATCCTGTGTAGCTGGTCTTCAATCCAACTAGAATGTGTTGGGGAATATTATTTTAAGGTTCATTACATTTGTTTATGCTCTGGAGCGGTTGTTTATTGATGTAATCTGTTACTTTTCTGTATGCTGCATTTGTTTAACTCTATGAAGCTGTAATTTTTTGCCTGTCTAAAACACAAGATGGTGTAATAAAGAGCTGAAAGGGCCATAGCAAGGCAGGAGGAAGGACAGGCGGGGCTGGCAGGCAGAGAGAATAAATAGAAGGAGGAAAAAGAAGAGGAACAAGGGAGGAAGGAGAGGGGGATGTCAAGGGTCAGCCACTCAGCCATCCAGAGGAAAAAGGTAGACAGGTATTTTAAGTTAAGAAAAGCTGACAAGGGCTGGAGAGATGGCTCAGTGGTTAAGAGCATTGCCTGCTCTTCCAAAAGTCCTGAGTTCAATTCTCAGCAACCACGTAATGGCTCACAACCATCTGTAATGAGGTCTGGTGCCCTCTTCTGGCCTGCAGGCATACACACAAACAGAATATTGTATACATAATAAGTAAATAAATAAATATTTTTTAAAAAAGAAAAGCTGACAAGAAATAAATCAAGCTAAGGCTGAGCACTTATAAGTAAAAATAAGCTGCCATGTATTTATTTGGGAGCTATGTGCCTGTCCCCCCAAAAAAGTAAAAAGGGTAAAATAAAAACCAACAGCAAAAGAGTGTCTCGAAAAACCAAAAAGAAACAGAAAGTGGTTCATTACCCCACAACTTTCATGTCATTATTGAACTAATGGATGTACCATGCCAGCTGTAACTCACAACTAGGTAATACTGACAATAATTTCCTCCCCTAATAGCATGTGTAACACCCTCCAGCATCACGAATACTAGCCAGTATGAATAACATTTCTAGGTTAAACACCAACTTAGTTTTGCCATGTTCTCAAGTATGTAGGATCTTCAGCAATACTGTCCCACCCATCCAGTACTGTAGGGTAGCCAAGAGTAATACAAAATAGTCTGTAATATTTGCAAAGGTTGATGGGATTTTACTGACCAACAGCTCCAAAACATATTTTTTTTAACTGATGAATCTGTGCTTAGAACATGGCTGATATGAAGTGACTAAGCAGAAATGAAATACAGAACTCTTGTGCAATGAGAAAACATTGTTATAGCTGGTGAATCTGTTTAATAGAAAAGACAGATGTACTTGACATATCACATTACGATTTCAAATGCTCAGAGCTACAGTGAAGATGCTATATAAGTTCCTTAATGACATTAGAGGTCATTGGAGCTGATATCTTTTAGTCTCAATGCCTAACTTATGTTTCTCAAACTCAATACAATAAACTGTCCATGAAACCTGAAAAATGCATAAAAACATCAGTCCCAGAACTACATGCTTCCAATAACAGTGGACAAATACGTTTAGGATCAAGAATAAACTGTAAAGTAACAGAAGACATGTCTTAGCAATCTGGTAAGGGCAGCAGACAGAAATTCTCCTTCCAGAAAGTATGCAGTAAGCTGTGGTAGACCACATCACTGACAATAAGGAGAGTATCCACGGTGGACTGTCCATCTGAGAAGAAACCAGAGGAATTCAGAGGTAAGCACTGGGTGGGCAGATTCAATTTCAGAAACGCAAGAACTTCCTCCTGGTGGGCGGATGATGTCAAGCACATCTCTCCTTGAGAAAAGTGTCTGCTTGCAGTTCAGGACCAAGAACAAAGCAAGGCCAAGGGAAAGGATACATCCAGGATGGGAAAAGTGTTATTAGAGTCCTCAATGAGCCATTAGATGAGGATGGCCTCAGCACATGGCTAAGACACCGACTAAATCCCGAGAGGAAGAGAATACATGAAGGAGCAGCGATAAGGCTTGAGAGCCACAGCTTGCCTGGATTTGTTCACAGAACATTGCACATTGATGTGTCTATGCATACCTGTGTCTATCTAACCCTTGTGGGGAGAATGCGGTGATGGATAGAAAACCATTATCTGGGAAATATGGATGAAAGATGGTAGGGATTTGCCCTAACAGTCTTTAATTTTTTCTGTAAATTTAAAATAACCCATGTAAAGCATTTCAAATTAAATTTACTGACCAAGCTTTAAACAGTCTATACAACACTAATGAATACAGGAGTTACGATCTAGAAACATATCACTAAAAACTAGCAAAGCAAAGTGTGACAGAGTAAAGAAGGGGGAATAAGTGGAGGAAGCCTAAGGAATATGAGCAAAAAGTTTTATTACAATATCAGAGTTTCAGAGGACAAAGAGGAAGAAATAGGGCAGAAGCATTGTCCAAGACTGGAAATCTTATGTAGTTAAAATACACACGTCATTCCTGCTGAAGTTCAAAGAACTCTCAAGTAGGACAATAATAGGGAAAACTGTAACCAGGCAACTCCAAAGGAGGAGCTGGAAATGATCTTCAGAGCTGCTGGAGGGAGACCCATAAGACCTAATAATACCAGCAGGGCTGGCATCCGGGTTCTTCATAGGAACAACAGGTGCCAGAAACCATAGTAGCTCTGTCTTGAGACTCGGGAAAAAACTAAGAGCCAGCTTATAAAAATCAACATTCGGGAGGTGAAAGTGAAATAAGAACATTGACAAACAAACCAACATCACTAAAAAGAAGAAAAACAGAAAGAAAAAAGCAAAGCCATTGCAATCTCTATCTAAGAGTTTCACAAACTGGAATGTGGAGAGGAATTCAGCTGCCAAAAGAAAACATGGAAACTTGTAAGTATAGAAATTAAGATGAACATCAAGAACAGTGGGTTGGGAAATTCTGAGATAACTATAAACAAGGAGACAAAGCAGTAACAAGATATCAAATTTTTCATTCTGCCTAAAAAATTTTAATCTTCTTTCATGTATTACCTCCTAACCAGTTTCACCTCCCTCTTCTCCTTCTAGTCCCTTTTCACTACCACTCCTCTCCTCCAGATCCATCCCTCATCTGCTTCCCTTCAGAAAAGGGATATCAGTCAAACATGCCATATCAAGTTGCAATAAGACTAGGCGCATCCCCTTGTATCAAGGCTGGACGAGGCAACCCAGTAAGAGGAAAAGGGTCCCAAAAGCAGACCAAAGAATCAGAGACGACCCCCCCCCCGTTCCCACTGTTAAGAATTCCACAAAAACACCAAGCTACACAATCATAACATGTATGTAGAGTACCTAGGTCAGATCCATGCTAGCTCCCTAAATGTCAGCTTAGTCTCTGTGAGTCCCTGTGAGCCCAGCCAGGTTAGATAATTCTGTGGGTTTTCTTGTGGTGAGCTGACCCCTCTGTCTTCTACAATCCTTGATAATATGGAATTTAGCACGTATGTAGAACCAAGTGTAAAACATCTGTGCCATGAGACAACAGTTTTCAACCAGTATGTTACAACCCCTTTGGGGTCAAACACCCTTTCACAGGGGTCATCTAAAACCATCAGAAGACACAAATATTTATATTACAATTCACAATAGTGGCAAAATTACAGTTTTGAAGTATCAACAAAAATAATTTTAGGGCTGGGTGTAAGTGGAGACTTTTCTTCCAGGCCTCCCATACCCGAATCATCACACAAAAACTATATTAAGTACAACACTGCTTGCCTATTAGCTCAAGCTTCTTATTGGATAGCTTTTATATCTTGATTTAACCCATTTCTATCAATCTGTGTATGGTCATGAGGCTTGTGGTTTGCCAGGAAAGTTCTCTGGTGTCTGTCTTCTTGGGCAGCTACATGGCTTCTCCTTTACTCCTCCTACTTTCTCTTTATATCTCTATTTATATTTCATGTCTGGCTTTATTCTGCTCTTCCACAGGCCCAAAGCAGAGTTTTTATTATCCAATGGTAATAAAACATATTCACAGCGTACAGAGGGGAAACCCATATCAGCTGGGTGTCACCACAAAATAAAGAACTGTATTAAAGAGTCATAGCTTTAGGAAGGTTGTGAATCACTGCCATAAGAGAAAGGAAAGGGATGAATGACTAAGACTCTAGTAGTAACTGGGAAGGAGCAAGAGGAGACTTTGACACATAAGCCGGATGTGGTAGCACACACACAGGCTCAGCTCTTTGGAGGTAGGCTGGAGGAGAAGGAATTCAATTGCAGCCTGGTCTGTACATAACACAACCAGAGAGAGGAATACGGAAAAGAAGAAGGGGTGGTGGGGAAGAAAGGGATAGGAGATTGTATATCAAGAGCTTAATACACAGCTTGTAATTTATAGGACAGTCTCTAATGGGATTGTGAAAGCAGCATTATCATCAATAAGTTGGCACTGAGAACAAGAATACATACTCATCCATGGGATAATGAGAGTAAAGCTATTAGGCCCTGATGGCTAATCTGGGGTGAACTCCATGTTTTAAAGTAGGCTGATTACTAATCTTAATTCTCCTTTGCCATGTTCAGGTTCAAAGGGTCAGGAGACAGATCTCCAAGGGGTTATTATATGACCCACCAAAGCATCTTTCCAGAACTTGTCACCTAAACAAAATATAGTTACAAAAGACTTTAACAACCCAGTTTAAAAAAATCACTTGAGAATCTACAAAGAGCACTCCAGGCAATGCACAAGATATTTATAAAAATTACTAGTCACCCGATCATATATAAAATCTCACCTAAAAGAAGAAAAAAAAAAGACTCGGATTAGCTTTATGTCTCAGAATAGGACCGGCTTCATAGAGACTCTTAATCTTGCATCTCCACTGATGTGTCTGAAAGTTTCTGCCGCAAAGACTTATGGGAAGTAGAAAGGGTTTTTATCAGGGATTGAAATGTGCCACTAAGTCACATAACAGAGTCAAGAGCCATAGCAAAGTAGAGATCCTGACCAAAAAAATTTAGAAACCCGTGCCTAGAAATCCTCTACCCTTATCAAATCGTTTTCAGTCTTGTCTGAACTTTCATTGTTCCACGAACCATGATGGTTCCAGTAGCTGTCACAAAAGGCCTTGTGAGATGACACTAGAGGCTGATGGATAAAACCAGCTGTCAACCGGGCCTGATGGCACAAGAAGTAGAAAATGATGGTAGCAGCATCTACAAACACAGGAACACAGCTGTAATGGGGCAGAACATCAACCTGGACAGAAAAGAGAGAATATTAGAGTAAACTCGGGTGGTTCTCTTGGAACATCAAGCACTCACAATAGAACCAAAAGTGCCCTCAATAGAAGGTCGCTGGGAAGAGACCAACCACACTAGCTAAGGAAGAAAGTATGTCTCTCTATGAGCATGAGCGTAGATCTTTCTGGTGTCACCTTCAAAGCTGACAGATTTCATTTCCTTCAGAGCTCTTTGCAGAGACGATTTTAAAATCACTGCTGTTTACACTTAAAATTTTAGAGCATATATGTAGTTAGAAAATGGAATTTGATAGGGCAAAATCCATATGGTAGTAAAATTTGTTTTTTTAATAAATTATTAACTGACTGATCTTTTATCTAAGTAGAAGAGTCATGAATTTTGTTCAGCATTTCCTTTTAAAGAAGTTATAAAGCGAAGCTGTAAAAGTAGTCACAACATCCTGCTGGGACAATGGATGATAAAGTCCAGGCAAACAGCTATTGGCACAAACTAGTCTTCTCCTTATAGGAAGGGGAATTTCAGAGTAACTCTACAAACACGGCACTTTTTATAGAGTGAGGGCAACACTGTGCCGTAAAATGTGCACTTGGCTGGGAACAGGTCACTGGATCTGCTTGGTCCAGTTTGCTATTTATTAAGACATGCAAATGCATAGTTCGACTTGGGCAATCTCTCAATACTTGGACCTACAATTTCCTTATCAGAAGTTGGACTTGAACTATCTGATCGTTAAAGAAGAAGAGTTATAAAGTGTTCATAGCTGCTGAATAGAAATTTCAAATTTCAACACAATGAAATAAGATAAACCTACACATATCCACGCCACAAGGAATTGATAAATAATATCAGAATATATAGGAAGAGCACAACTAATCCAAACTGTTAAAACAAATATAATGAAAAACCAGGAATGGCAGCTCCTGTCTTCAAGCCTAGCACATGGGAGTCTAAGGCAGACAACTGTCACTAATTTGAGGTCAGCCAAGGTCATGCAGTACATTCGTGGCTAGCCTGAGCCACCTAGTGAGACCCAACCTCAAAAAAAAAAAAAAAAGACTATATGGCCAATATACATCGAGGACATGTAAAAGTTGTCACTGAAAAAAATAAAAATAGTATTGTAAGAACACCCAAAAGAGAGAAGGTTGGAAGGGTGAAGAGAAGGAATGACAGGATGGGGAAGAAGTGAACCGGAAGTGAGGGGAAACATCTTTTCAGTGACCATAAGCTTTTATTTTCAGAATTGCCATTTTCTATCTCTGCCTTCCTACATTGTCTTAGGTAGGGTTACTGTTGCTATGATGAAATACCATGAGCAAATGAAACCTGGGGAGGAAAGGATTGATTTGGCTTACACGTCCGCACTGTAGTTCATCCTTGAAGGAGGACAGGAACTCAGACAGGGCTGGAGCCTGGAGAAAAGAAGATGATGCAGAATCCATGGAAGAAGAGGTGCTGCTTACTGGCTTCCTCAGCCTGTTTTCTTATAGAACCCAGAAACACCAGCCCAGAGGTGCACCACCCACCATTCCCTGGCCCTTCCCCATAAATCACTAATGAAGAAAATGCCTTACAGTTGGATCTTATAGAGACGTTTTCTCAGTTGAGGTTCCTCTGATAACTAGCTTGTGTCAAGTTAACATAAAATTATCCAGTACACATCCTAAAGGTTTTTTTTATATAGTTAATACTATTATATTGAAAGTAAAAAGTATATTGTTCCTGAAACAAGAGTATGCTGTGGCCTAGATACTTGCGTCCCTTCTTCCAGGCTTTTAGATTAACACCTAAATCCCAGTGTTATGATGTTAGGAAGTAGAGCCTTTAAGAGGTGACTGAGTCATTAGGGTGGTGTCCTCATGTATGGGACAGACCCGTCACTCCTTTCATTAGGGAAAGTTCAATGAAAAGACGCCCCCTGAATCAGAGGGGACAATGGTAATTGATCTTACCCTTCTCAGCTCTTTAAGGGTAAACAGTTAGTTCCTGCTGTTTACAAGTCACTTGGTTTATGATCTTTCCATTAAGTAATCTCAACAGACTAAGAAGAGCATCCAAGCAAATAGGCCAGCTTTGGGCAGTGGTAGAGTGCTTTCTAGCATGCACAAAACTCTGGGTTCAATTCTTCTTGTCTCGTCACAACAGCAGGCAGTTTTTAACCCATGATATATTACAAATATGTACATAAGTGCCATATCACTAGCAAAATATTGAGATCTACAGTGAAGCACTGGGTTGAGCTACCAGAGACTAGTCCAAGAGAGAGAGAGAGAGAGACAGAGACAGAGAGAGAGACAGAGACAGAGAGAGACAGAGACAGAGAGAGAGGAGTAATAATATAAGCAAAGGGGTCAAGACCATGATGGGGATACCCACAGAAACAGCTGGCCTGAGCTAGTGAGAGTTCACTGATGCGAGACAGATAGCGGAGGGGGAGATCTACATAGGATCAAACTAGACCCACTGAGTTTGGGGGGCAGTAGTGAGGCTTGGGTAGTCTGTGGTGTCATTGGCACCGGGATTTGTCCCTAGAGCTTGAACTGGTGTCTAGGAGCCCATTCTCTTTGGAGGGAGAACTAGCTCAGCCTAGGTATATGGGGAAGAGAGCCTTGGTCTTGCCTCAAAGTGAAATATCAGACTTTGTTGATGCCTTATGGGAAGCCTTATCTTTCTGAGGAATGGATGGGGGGAGGGATGAAGAAAGGGTAGGGTAGGAGAAAGGAAGGGAGTGGGAACAAGCATAGCTATATAAAATAAAAAAGATTGTAATATTCTTAATAAAAATTACAGGAATCATCTTTAAATAAAATAAATAGGAAATGCTGGAAAAGTAGTACAAAAGAGAAATCAAATTAAGATTTAAAGATTAAACAGTGCTTGATGGGATTGGGAAAATAATTCAAGACAGTAGAGTATTTGCCTCTTATCCTATTTTGACTCTCTATTGCTGAGGTAAAACACTGACCAAAACGAACCTGGGGAGGAAAAGACTTTATTTACAGTATGGGTTATAGTTCACCAGTAAAAGAAACCTGTTGTGGGATATTTTGATTACACTCTGGCACTCCTGAGACTGCCAAATAAAGTTATACATTGAATTGTGGGGTGGAGTCAGTGACTAGTTGACTTGAATTGCCCATAGAGAAGCCAGCAAATTGGATAGATAAGGCACACAATAGGAAAAAGCAGGCACTAGAGACTGAGTTCTCTTGGTTCTGGGATGAGAGATGAGGCATTTCTCTTGCAGAGTCTCTAGCCAAAGCAAGGTCAGCTAGTTGCTATTCAGCCTCTCTGAGCTAGCAAGTTTTCACCCCAACCTTTGACTTCTGAGCCTTATTGATAAATAGAAAGATAGAGATTTAATTTAAACCTACACATCAGAAGCTCCACCAGACCATGCCCTGGGTGGCTGGAGGAACACTGACTGAGAGGCCATGGGGTGAAGGAAAATAATTAAAATATCAGTAGATTCATCAGACCCTGAAAGTTACAAGTCCCACTCCATCCCTAAACCTTTCTATGCACCCCCCCAACCTCAGTGGAACTCTGAAATACAGCCTACTACTATACAGAGAGGACCAAGAGAGAAACTCAGAAACACAAGCTGAAACTATATAAAGTGGACCAAGAAAGTGAACCAAGACAGCTGACTAAGAGAACAGACCAAGATAGAGGGCCAAGAGAGACCTCAGTGGCTCCCTGAGATACAGACAGTGACCGTACAGAGCAGACTGAGAACAATTCACAAAGACACAGACAGTCACTGAAGGATAGGACCAAGAAGCAAAGACACTGCCAGCACCAATTGAAAGGATAGGTAGGAGTCAATGTAAGAATTCATGCAACAACCTAAAATGCAACATTGTAACACCAGAACCCAGTGTGTCATACAACAGGAAGACATGATCATCCTAACCCAGAAGAAACAGAAGGAAATAATTTTAAATGTAACTTTATGAGGATGATGGACACATTTATAGAGGAAATTAAAAATTCCCTTAACGATATGGAGGAAAGAACAAACAAAATCAGAAGAAATCAATCAATCTCTCAAAGAAACCCAAAGAAACCAAGAAAAAAAATCAAATAGGTGAAGAAAAAAGTTAAAGACTAAAATAAATAAATAAAATATAAGCAGGATGAATACTTGATATAGAAAATTTGGGTAAATAAATAGGAACTACAAAGGTAAAAATAACCTACAGAATACAAGAGATGGAAGAGAGAATCTCAGGTATTGAAGATATTATAGAGGAAATAGATTCATTGGTAAAAGAAAACATTAAATCCAACAAATTCTTAGCCCAAAACATCCAGGAAATGGTACACCAGGAAAAGACCAAACCTAAGAATAATAGGAATAGAAGAAGAACTCCAGCTCAAAGGCACAGAAAATATATTCAACAAAATCATAAAAAAAAAGTTCCCCTTACTCCATTCCTCTCCAGCATAAGCTATGGTTGGTATTTTGATCTTAGCAATTCTGACTGGTGCAAGATGGTATCTCAGAGTCGTTTTGATTTGCATTCCCTGATGGCTAAGGATGTTGAATATTTCCTTAAGTGTGTTTGGCCATTTGAGATTCTTCTGTTAAGAATTCTCCCTTTAGTTCTGTACCCGTTTTTAATTGGGTTATTTGGAATTTTGATGTCTAATTTCTTGAGTTCTTTAAATAGTTTGTATATCAGTCTTCTGTCTGATGTGGGGTTTGTTAATATCTTTTCTCATTCAATTTGCTGCCTTTTTGTCTCATTGACTGTGTCCTTTGCCTTAGAGAAGCTTCCCAGTTCCAGGAGATCACATTTATTTATTGTTGTTCTAGTGTCTGTGTTACTGGTGTTATATTGAGGAATTGGGCTTTAATTTTTTTTTTGAGTTAATCTTGTATTCTGCCACATTACTGAAAGTATTTATCAGCTGTAGGAGTTCCCTAGTAGAGTTTTTGTATACCTATGTATACTTTTGTATACTATCATATCATCTGAAAATAACAAAAGTTTGACTTCTTCCTTTCCAATTTGAATCCCCTTAATCTCCTTTTGTTGTCTTATTGCTCTAGCTAGAACCTCAAGAACAATATTGAATAAATATGGAGAGAGTAAACAGCCTTGTCTTGTTTCTGATTTTAGTGGAATCCCTTTGAGTTTCTTGCCATTTAATTTGATGTTGGCTGCTGGCTTGCTCTATATAGCTTTTATTATGTTTAGATACATTCTTTGTATTCCTGATCTCTCCAAGACCTTTATCATGAAGAGGTATTGGACTTTGTCAAATGATTTTTCAGCATCTGATGATGATCATATGTTTTTTTCTTTCAGTTTATTTATGTGGTGGATTACATTGATAGATTTTTGTATGTTTTGAACCATCTCTGCATTTCTGAGATGAAGCCAACTTGATCATAGTGGATGATTTTTTTTGATGTTCTTGGATCCCATTTGCTGGTATTTTATTGAGTATTTTAACATGTATATTCGTGAGTGAGGTAACCCAGACTCAAAAAGATGAGCATGATATGTATTCACTAATTAAGTAAATACTAGCTGTAAAGCAAAGGATATTGAGCCTATAGTTCATGATCCTAAAGAAGCTAAGTAACAAGGTGAACTCTAAGAAAAACATACATAGATCCACCTTGAAATGGAAAATAAACAAGATCACCTGAAAAAATTGGGAGCATGAGAATGGGGGGAGAAAAGAGGGTAGAAGAGGAAGTGGAGGAAAGAAGGGGGGAGGAGAACTTGAGGAAATGGGATAGTTGAGATAGAGGAAGGACATAGATGAGAGCAAGGAAAGAGATATTTTGATTGAGGCAGCCATTATGGGACTAGCAAGAAACCTGGCACTAGTGAAATTCCCAGGAATCCATAAGGATGACCCCAGCTAAGACCCTAAGCAATAGAACAGAGGGTGGCTGAACTGGCCTTACCCTATAGTCAGATTGATGACTATCTTAATTATCACCATAAAACCTTTCCAGTAACTGATGGAAACTG
Source organism: Alexandromys fortis (assembly GCF_014885135.2). Taxonomy (NCBI): domain Eukaryota; kingdom Metazoa; phylum Chordata; class Mammalia; order Rodentia; family Cricetidae; genus Alexandromys; species Alexandromys fortis. The sequence continues at coordinate 1,202,992 of NW_026068086.1, forward strand.
AAGCAGAAACTTGCAGAGGAGCACTGGGATGAGCTCCCAAAATCCAATTGAAGAGTGAGTGGAAGGAGTAAGAATATGAGCAAAGAGGTAAAGACCACGATGGGATATCCACTGAGACCGTTTACCTGAGCTAATGGGAGCTCACCAACTTCAGCCAGACAGGGAAGAAACCAGCATAGGTCCAAACTAATCCCTCTGAATGTGGGTGACAGTTGTATGGTTGCGGCAGACTGAAGGACCACTGGCAGTGGCACCAAGATTTAACCCTACTGCATGTACTGGCTTTTTGGGAACCTATTCTCTTTGGATGGATACCTTACTCAGTCTAGATGAAGTAGGGAGAGCCTTGGACCTTCCCCAAAGCAATGTGCCTCACCCTCTCTGAGGAGTGGATGGAGGGTCAAGTGGGGGGTGATGGAGGAAATGGGAGGAGGGAAGGAAGTGGAAACTGGGATTGGTATGCATAATGACAAAAGATAGCTTGTTTTCTTTTTAAAAATATAAAATAAATTATATAAAAAATGTCAGTAGATTCATGTGCAGTTGCTAAGCAGACAGAGAAGCATCAAAAGCCAAGGAAAAAGCCTGGAGGCAGAAACTGAACAGAAGGAAGAAACCACGGAGGAACACTGCTTACTGGCTTGCTCCCCATGGCCTGCTCAGCAGGATTTCTTTACAAACCAGGGTCCCTTTCTCAGGGGGTGGGACTACTTACAATAGACAGAGCCCTCCTACACAAGTCATGTATTAAGAAAATGCCTTCCAGACATTTCTGCAAGCCTATCTGATGAAGGTCTCCCTCAATTATGGTTCCTTCTTCTAAAATAACTCTAGTGTGTGGCAAGCAGGCTAAAACTGATCAACATACTTCCTGAGGACCTGTGTCTGAGCTCTAGAACCCACATTTAAAAAGTCACACACACACACACACACACACTTCTACATGCTTGTAATCCCAGGGCAGGGGAGTCAGAAACAGGTAAATCCCAGGGTTCATTGGCCAGCCTGTGGAGGTCCAGCTGGTGGTGAATAGCACTTAAGAAATGACACCTGAATTTGTCTTCTGGCCTGCACACACACACACACACACACACACACACACACACACACACACACGCGTACATGCACACGCGCACACACAGTGCTATAGTCTGGCCAGTGCCACCTGTTGTTAACATCTTGTCCCCCTATGGTACATTTCTAACAACTAATGACCTGATATTGATGTCTTATAATCCCAGTTTTATTTGAATATACTTAGTCATTACCTGAAGCCTTCTTTCTGTCTCAGAAGCCAGTTGGCATTTAATTTAATCCACACTTTACTTACTTGAGCCTCTGCAATTCCTAGTTTCACAGCTGGGTCTCATGATCTCGTATTCAAGAAAGATTGCTCTCCAGAGTCAGGCTATATTTAAGCAGCAGACTCCTGCAGGCAGAAGCCTTGGTATTTGGCACCAATCTTTGACAAGCTGACCTCATACTAAAGGCTCCTGCTGAGATAACCAAGCTGTTGCCAAAATGAGCCTTCCTTGGTGCCTTATTCCAGCATCTTCTCTGAGACTCAGGACCTTTGCTTTTCATTTGTTTCATGGTAAAAGTCTCTCACTGATCTTTGACTCCTATGCTTACATCATAGTCACACCTGTCTTCAGTACCAGGTCTCACAAGGTAATCTTTCCCTATTTCTATGCTTAGTAGATAGCTCTGGTTCTAGAGTGCTGGTTTCTGCTTTAATCTGGTTAAGGATTTTTGTTAGATAAGCTAACTTACTCCCTTTGGAAAAGAGGGAGTTTATTTTTCTTCCAGGCAAATCTCCAATAAATAGACTCTGCCCTTAAAATCCATTCCCTTGTTGTATTAGGCTGCTTGTTCATCCTGGCCACCCAGAACCAAAATAATCACACAGAAACTATATTATTTAAAACAATCCCTAGTCCATTAGTTCTAACTTCTTATTGGCTAACTCTTTCATCTTAATTTAACGCATTTTTATTCATCTGTATATCACCACATGGCTATGACTTACCAGCTATAGTTCTGTTTGGCCTTTGTGGGGCTACATGGCTTCTCCCTGACTATAGATGGCTCTCCATTTACCTATATTTCTTAATTTTACATTATATTTTTAATTGAGCTTCACAATCGCAATACATTAATCAAGAGCAGAAATACATCCATACATACATACACACACACACAAACACACACAATATAACAAAATTGACCTTAAATTTGTATAAATAAACCAAGATCCATATCCATGCAAATCTCTATGGCATATCTCCCTTTAAATATAAGGAACCATTTATAAACAATATTTGGGAATTTGAGCAAAGTTCTCTAGACTACTTCCTGCTGTTTGGGGGTGCTGTTAACCAGGTCTTTTATGGTGTATCCTGTGTCCTAGGTTCATCTCAGTCAGCAGTAGGATGAAGTAATTTTGGGGGGTTATTCATGGCACCCTTTCAGGCATCTTGGTCCATCAAACCATATTAGTCTGGAAGCAATCCACAGGTTCTCATCCTCTGTGAAAACAAAAAAAAAGAACCTCTTTTCCAAAGCAACATATCCTTAGATCCATATTTTGAAATGAATATACCCTTAAAATATATAATGTTGGTTTAGCTTAGTAGCCCATACAACAAAATGTCTTTTTGTACTTAGCTCCTTCACAGTCAAAAAACTCAAAGAAAACATAGTAATATACATAATCCAGACTCTCTGTGAATTTTCATCTTTATGTAGCTCATTTTTACTCTAATGTTTTTATACAAGTTTAATATTTACTTTATTATCTTTACTCCTTTAGTCTATGACTGTCTGTACTCTGTCTCTTTAAAGACTTTGCTTTATTATTTTTAAAAAATCATTTACTTCTTTTTATAACTCACTGTACTCTTTTTCTTCTCTCTCCCAAGCCTACGTACATTTATCCAATGCCATGCTCTCCTGCCTGTGCACTCCTAGAAGTCCTGATCCTGCCACCTGACCAGGCAGAGGGCACTGAGCTGCGGGTATTGTCTCAGCTACTTTCCCAAGCAGGAATACAAGCACCTAGGCCCACAAACCCCATTCAAGTGTTCCATAGCCAGACCTAAAGAAAGAGCCAGAGTTCGTGCTGGCAGCACTGCCCAGAAAGCCAGCATTTCAAAATTACAGCTTTTTCCCTGCTACCGCTGAATCAGGAAAACCTCTCTTAAAGGAGACACAGCATGTTGCCTGAGAGCAAAGCCCATTTGGGAAAATAAATTTGGCTAAACTCTGTTTTTTAGTGTCTAGAATTCCTTTCCAAGTCCTCTGAGGTTTTATGTGGATTTTAGCTGGACCTTCCTTTATGGTTCACAGAGGTTAAGTTTTCAGTTCTGCACATTGAGAAAATACTTTTCAGAGTGCCTATGCTAAAGGTCAGTGATTATCAACTCTCCTAAAGCTGTGACCCTTTAATACAGTTCATATTGTGATGACTCCAACCATAAAATTAATTCATTGCTACTTCAAAACTATAATTCTGCTACCGTTATGAATTATGTTGTCAATATCTGCATTTTTCAATGGTCTTGCATGACCCCCACGAAAGGGTCATTCAACCCCCAAAGTGGTCGTCACCCAGAGGTTGAGAACCATCGGTCTATGATTTCATTGACACATGCAGAGTTTAGGACTTGGCAAATGTTGGAATGGCTACTTCAGTTTAACAATGTGATGTTTTTATTTGTTCATTTGGTATAATAAAGCAATTTTTATTTTTTTAAAAAAAAACTCTGTGAGCCACCCTGTTCCTATTTCTTTTTTAAAAAATTCAACTATATGTTTAAGAAAAACATTCTTTGTCTTAGTGAATGCAAGACACAAAGAGCAGCCTTGAGTTCAGATATTTTGCATATGTATATGAAGTTTTTATACATTCTAGTTGCAGTAAGACTTGGATTAAAATGGAAGAAAATATGTATCTGATTAAGTGATACAGTGTGATTAAAAGATGGTTTTCTTGTGGAAACCATCATTTATAATACTATTCTCTGATTTAAAAGGAACCACCACAACTTCCTGGTGAAAGGTCTTACTTTTGGACAAAGGTGGGAGGTAAAAAGAGCAGGCCTGGAACGTCTTACAGTGTCACAAAATAAAGACATGCCAACTAAACCTAATAAAGATTGGAGTTTGCCAAAAAGACACAGAGGACAACACACAGACCTTGAATGGCCAAACTTGAAACAATTTGTGCAAGAAAATAAATAGGAAGTATTAGACTGTAGCCGAAAGCATAAAGCAAGTGTTCCTGAGATCTTACAGATGGGAATAGATTATTAAATCAAGAACTAGCCTTTACAGAGGAGTCCTAAGACATTGATAGAACATCTATCCTTTCAGAGAGGTCAAGAATAACTTCTTCCAATTTAAAAATATGGGGCTAGATATAGTGACTGCTAAGGGTGCGACATACAAGAAAGTAAATATTCAAAACTTTCCTTACCATGAATCTCCCTACTGAAGCCTATAGGAGGCTGAAATAATCACCCCCCCCCCAGCCTTCATGTGGTAAGAAAGAGCTAGTTCAAAGTAGGGAATGCAGGAAGATACCTTGGGTAACATTTTCTACACAAAAGTTTTCTAACTTTGGAGACTTTTTCCCGCTTTGAACCAGTGATCAGAGCATAATAACCTGGTGGAAGCAGTCATTTATAACACAGAATGTAAGAGCCAAATGTGAGAAAATTGACTTTCTGAAGAGACCGTTGAGTAACCATCCAAGAAGCTGGCTAGTGGCCCTGGCCTTGTTGTAAAATTGTCTATGGCCAAGTTTTCTTTTACCTGTTGTCTGATGTAATTCCAGTGACTTCAACAAATAGGAAAACAGGGCTGTGTGTGTGTGTGTGTGTGTGTGTGTGTGTGTGCAAACTTTCTAGAGGCTATATAGCAATATGTCACAAAAACCTTTTAAATTTTATTATATGCATATTCCACCTATTGTGCAAGCACATACAGATTAAATCATAAGGCTATTAATGTTAATCCTATTAATAAACTGCATGTCTCAACAGTGTATTATTTATGTAAGTATTATATAATGTTTGCACAAATATAATACAGTCACTGAATAAAATGCTTCGCAAGTCTTATGATTCATAATGTATAAGGTCATAGTTCATTGTGAGCAGGAAGAACTTTTATAAAGAAAGGGGAACAATTAAACAGAAAGTATAATACTGGTTACCAGGTTCCATGCGCCTGGGAGAGAGGAAATGAGTAGATGCTGACCAAGGAATACACAACTGCAGTTAGGAAAAGTACATTCAAAGAATATATTACACAAAATATTGGCTAGAGTTAGCAGCAGTATGTCATTCCTGAAACTCATTAAGAGAGTAGATATTAAGTCTTCTTGTTATAGAAGCAGTATGAGCAATAACGCAGAAGTCAATTCACTCTGAAACATAAAAGTATCATTCAGCTGGGCAGTCATGGCGTATGCCTTTAATCCCAGCACTCGGGAGGCACAGGCAAGTGTTTCTCTGTGAGTTTGAAGTCAGCCTGGTCTACAAGAGCTAGTTCCAGGACAGGCTCCAAAGCTACAGAAAACCCTGTCTCGAAAAACAAACAAACAAACAGAAAACAAACAAAAAGTACTTTCAAAGTATCATATGAACATGATAAAGGTATACAGTGTTTATAGATTTTTAAGTTAATTTTAAAATGAGAAGTGACTTCAGAAATTAAAGCTAGTTTTGCTTTGAAAACACTTACTTTTAAAACAACATTTTCCTATCTTATTCGTATTCCTAGCCTTTTCTTCCATAAGCTTCCCAGAGCTTGAAGGATAAAATTACCAGGTAGAAGGGTAATAAAAGACATTCTTAGGAAGCCAAGAAAGGCTCAAAACTCAACTGAAAAATCACTGTTCACCTGTATATAATAGTGTCTACGCAAGGTCCCAGTATACTAAAGAAAGCACATACCAGACAAATAGGAAGATTAGAGCCGAATGGCATCCTGGGAAACGGATTTTTCAGGAGAAACTATGAAGTGTTTGTAAGGAAACAGGTTTTGCCATGGTTGGATGGAAGAAAGAAAGCATGGTCAGGGATGTGCTCATACAGGAATAAGTGATGGGGTTTCTATGTCTTTTACACCAAACCATTCCCATGTCTCTTAAAATACAAAAATGGTGGGCCAGTGAGATGGGTCAGTGGATAAAGGCACTGTCTACACACACTTCTCAACTAAATTCCTTCCCCCAAACCCAAACAAAGGTAGACAGAGAGAACGGACTCCACAAGGTTGTCTTCTGACCTTCTCGCATGTCCCATGATGTGGGCATGTGTGTGTACACACAGTCTTCAAATAATAGTAATAATAATAATAATTATAAATAAAATTAATACCTGTATAAAAGGGAAACCCATACCAGTTCAGTGACTATATATTAGCTGCTAACGTCAGGAAATGCAGATGACAGACTTTAAAGTTTATTGTTTCTTTGACAATTTTCTGCTGGAATCTACTGTATCTTAATGATAACTGCCCTTCGCTCCTCACCGCCAGCTTTTCCCATGATCCCCCTAAACATCTCCCTCCCAACTTCATATCTTCCTTTGATAGTTATTTATCTATTTTAATTCACTGAATCCAGTTAGCGCCGCCATTATGCCTGTGACTTGGGGTATGGGGAAACCTACTAGTGGCCTCCCTCCACAGCTGCCTCAGAGCCTCAGCTAAGGCAGGTAGGCAGGACCAGCTTGGGAGAAGTTCTCCGAGTCAGGTTCAGTCTGCACCCAGGGTGCAGAAGCAGCTGTGTTTTGACTTGTACAATGGTACCGACAATATTCCTTTCTGTTGTGTGAACTTTCCATGTGGAGACATGGAATAGACTTCTATTCACCTTATGCTGGGTTTACTTCCACAAGACGTTACTTCCACAAGACGGAAGAATAAATAGATGCAAGTTAAGGAAAGAGTTTGGGTGAGGTTCATTTCTTGTGAAAGAAGAACCAGTTTGTGAGAGCATCATACCCACTAACGTGAATTCGCTCATATACCTGTGAGCAAAGAGCGCAGTTGAAATTCGGTTACTGCTTGCAGAACCCTTTAAGACATCCCTAACACAAAGTAGCACATTTCTATACTGCTAAGGCAGACAATACCATACAGGTCTCAAGGTGAGGCTAAAAGGGGCATGTATGATTTGGTCATATTTTCATAAGAGAGTCCAGGGTGACAGGTAGAAGTCACTGGGCTGTGGAGTAACCTGGGAGAAATAAGACAGTTTCTCTTCTTCAGATGAGGTTTACAGAGGGTAGTATCTAATACTTATTCATTCTTCCTTTATTCTAAGCATTGACTATATTATATCCTCAAAGCAATCCAGCATTGAAGTTAATATTGGAAAAGAAATCAGTGAGAAAAGGGATTATATTAATTGTGGTCCAATCTTCAGTACGGAACCAGGGGCCTCTAAAGCAGCAACTCTGGATCGCAAATTCTGCAACACTGTCTTGTCTGTCAAGGCGGAAGGAAGACCTCCTAAGAAACTCCTCCAGCAAGGTGTTCAGGAGGTCATGTAAAAAGAAGACCGCCCCTTAAATGGCGATACATTAAAAATAAAACAAACAAAAAACCCACTGTAACTTACTATTTGTTTGTTGTTCCTATTCTTAATAGCTTTCATCTTATTTTCCTATTTTTAGAGGCCTGTTTGATATCTGATGATAGAAAAAGAAAGAGTGTGGATGGCAAGGGTGCGAAGGTGAGGAGGATCTTGGGAAGCTGAGAGAGGGGAACCATGGTCAGAATATATTGTAGGAAAAATTCTATTCTCCAATAACAACACTTATTTTATTTTTATTCAGGCATGTGCATGCACACACACACACACACAGAGAGGGGGGGGAAGGAATGGGTGCTGGTTCCTATGGAAGAGTAACAGTGCGTGCTTTTAACCATTAAAGCATCTCTCCAGCCCCTTACATGGCATTCATTTTACTGTGTTAAGATGAAGTCAGAATATCCTCAAAGCAAACTGCTGAATGAGAGCAGTATTGACCATTGCAAATGGAGGAAGAAGAAGGATCTGGTAGACTAAGTAAGATGGTTCTTGGGGCAACTAGATTAAGTGTGTAGTCCACATAAGATGGAATCGTCATGATCTTAGATGTTGGGGTTGCCTCCCACACTCTAACAGTGGAATGACTCTACACCTTGCTCATTTGAAGAAAAAAGAGCGGTTTGATATGTTCTGGTGAGTGAAACTGTATCGCTTGGCTTTTGAAAATGTTCCTCTTAGAATACTTTCTATCTTTAAGATGATGAACATGCAATTCAAATAAACTACGCTTGCTCTATGGAGTTCTCCCCAGTCTACCTTTTCTCTCTCAGATCATCTAAACTACACAATTCATTCATTTCTGGAAGGTTCCATTTAATATTCCTTTATGTATCATTGATATCTGGGTTGTTGATAGAGGATAGTTGAAACTGGATGCAAAATTGTGTTTGGGGGGGCACAGTAGCTCTACATCCACTTTTTATTGATTTATCTGATCAGTTTCCAACACTCTCCCATTGTGTGTTGGGTACAAAACAGAGAGCAAAGGAATAGTACAACAGTTGCACCCCTTCCCCCACTTTTTCCATTTTAGCAACAGGAGAAAGAAAATGAATAGTGAGCAGAAAGAAAAAATTCAGAAAAGCATAAATACAATTAACAGATGGGGCCACTGAGAAGGCAAGGGAGACCAACTCTGATAGCGTTTGAATTGAGTCATGAAGATCAATGTGAGTGCTTCCTAGTGGATTATGCAGCAAGAGCAAATATCAGATAAAACAAGATGACTAAAGACAGAAGGCAAGGACCAGCGTGGTTAGAGTATAACGAGGGGTCTAGCAGAGCCAACTCAGCAAGGCAGAAGCCAGCTTGCAGAAGGCTTTGCCTTTCCTGGGAGGATGTGTGTGTTTCAGTCTAATGGCATCATGATCCAATGGGAGACACTTAAGTTTATTGACTCTTCCCAACCTGGCCTAAACATCTGGTTGGGATGGAAAATGGAACGGAGGAGACAAACCATAACACTAATTAACATATCTGACAAGAATCCATCTTAACAGATAATCACCATCCTACCCTTCCTCCTTCCTGAGAGAATGTTCAGTCCCAACAGAATTTTACATAAACCCTCATGGTGGGACAAAAGGATCAGAATCCCCGAAATGCTTGCTTGTAGCTCTAGTGTGGCTATTGGAAATGGAATTGCTTGTCCAGGCTAGTGTGAACTTTGCGAACACCGACAAACAAGGGGTAGGTGCATATTTCTGAAATGAACACATGGAGGTAGTGAGCTAGCTTCAGGAAAGAGAGCAGCCACCTCTTCCGCTAGGAGTTTGGCACACGCTGCACAGTTGAGATAGCATGCCTCAGGTTTCTATACTGAACTGGTGGTCGAACACAATACCCTCAAATTGGTCTTTGGAATCCTCTCGATTCCCAAATGTCAAAAGTTCCTCTAGAGGTCTGAGCAGCTGGCTCAATGGGTAACATGCCTACTACACATGCATGAGAACCTGGGGAAAGTATGACAGTATGTTTCAGTAGCCACAACTCTGTGTGACAAGACAGGCAGACCCCGGGGGCTTGCTGGCCATCCAGTCTAGACAAAATAGAGAGCTCTAGGTTCAGTGGGAGGCCCCATTTTCAAAAAATGGTAAAGTGTCAAGATGAAGAGAGCTGATGTCAACTTTTAGCTTCCACATATGCCATACAGGTCAAGTAAATGTACCTGTGTGTACACGGTGGTACCACCCCCCCACCCCCCCCCACATAAGTCGTTCTAAAAAGTTTGAGTATCATTTCAAACATGTCACAGATTTTAATTCTGACTACAAAGAAATCCTAAAGGAAAAGTTATGCAGCACAGTTCTTTTGGGCACACGCACACATGCACGCACTCACATACACGGCACACACACACACGCGCATGCACACAAAGCTGCTTCAGATTACCCAGATTTCAATATCTCAGTTTCTCTTCACTTTCTCATCACCATTAGGACTCTATCGACGACAGAGTTTTTGCCAACTATGCTACCGAGTGCTGTGTTTAAAAAAAAACAATTACAGATGGCAATCTACTTGGCAAATATCTCCTATAAAAATAAAGTAATAATCCTCTAAGTTGATTTGCTGTTCCATCAGGCAATCAAAGCCGATGAGTTTGGGGTTCTTTTTCCGTTTTCTCTGCTTTGGTCAGCTGTGCACGGAGAGCTGGCAAAGGAAGCCTCAGTACTTTCCACTTTGAGGATATTGCCAAGCAGATTCCATTCATTTCCAGAGGAACCTTGAAAATATTCCTTTAATGTTAAGCACAGAAAGTTTTGTGGCAAAGAAAATGTCTCCCTTAATGAGGGTCTTTTGTTTGGATAGCATTCTTCATGCTTGTTTCTCGATGGGGGTAGAAATCGTTATCACGGCTCAGCACCCGAAGTCACTCCTTCTCCAAAGGATCTGACTCAGCAAGAATAATAAAAACATGAGACTTGTCTGGAATGCCCATTTGAAACATCACCCTCTGGACTTCCACAGGTTCTCTCCTAGAAGCCATTGCTCCTTTCCAAAAGTGTCGCCCGGGGGACTCATACGGGGGGGGGGGGCAGACAAAAAAGATACTAAAAAAGAACTATGCAAGAAGCGTGACATATGTGGGCCATGTAGGAGTCAGGAGGGTACATTTGGGAGCATATTTCATCCATATCGTGTTGAAATTTGCATGAGTGGATACATGATACACACATGCAAACACATCCATATGTGCCATGTGTGGATACATGTACACACACGCATGTGCCATGTGTGGATTCGTGCACGCACACTCATACGCACATACTTTCATCTTATGTATTTATCCATTCTGGGTCATAAAGGGGAGAACACTACTAAGGGGAAAGTATTCATAGAGTCATCCTGAAGATAATGCAAGAATCATGTCACAAACCCATGATGCAAGCCTTGACTGAGACAATCAGATATCTTGAATCTTAATACTAAACAAATTATAATGACTTATGTGCCGATCTACCCACTGTATTGGATGATTTGTTCAACCGCCGGTAACCCATTGCCTTCTGAGCCCTCCCCATCATATGCTATATGCTGCGACAGTTACCATCAGATGCTTCGGCCACTAATTCTGTGTTGTGTAAAGGTGACATTTCACATCGAGATTTCAAGCAGGAACATAAAATCATAAAGGAATACCGAAAGCATTATTTTTTTTTAAACAGCCAAACTGAAGTTAGGGGAAGAAAAATAAGTCAGCATTTAATGGATGGAACAGAGAGTGGAAACATCTGACAGAACAGTAGGAAACTTCGCTCCGCTCCGAGTGCCTCGGCACCACTCACGCCATCTGTCATGCATTTCTCGCGAAATAAACAATTTCAGAAATGTTTTGGCCAGGGGAGATGCCGTTTGCTTTTTTTTTTTTTACCCATCTATTTGTCCTGTATGGATTAAAGACGATGGCCGTGAAGGAAATCATCACGAAGGAGCTACTTTGACCCTGATAGTGACGAGCTCTATTACTTGGAGGCTCTAGTGTAGGATACGAGCTACAGATAGAATAGGAAATGGGACGGGGGGAGGGGCAGGGGCTTGAAGAGAAAGGATTTGCTGCCAAGAACAAATGCTGAATTTCCTGCCGTTTTTTATTTCCCGAAATCAGAGCGGCTGCAAGAGGGCTGGCTGGGAGAAGGAGCTGGGGAAGGGAGAGGCGATGAGCCCTCTCTGGAGGGGTCTCCATACACTGTTTGAACTATTTCCACAATCTGGCAATACTTGTATGCCAGAGGAAAGACGACACCCTTTTAGTTATGTACAGTTCTCGGATTATGACTCAGTTTACTGTTCAAGCCTCTCCCCTCCATTCCATGTGTGAAAGTTAGCTTTTCCGACTATCCTTCCCTTCTCGCGACACTACGATGACACCTTTGAATTTGACTGTTGGTGGCTCGGTGTAATGTTCTAATACCACGTTCGAGAATGCTTTCTCTATTTTATGAGTCATATTCAATTTTTCTCCTACCATGGAAATGGAATCTTTTTCTCCTAGTGAGAACACTGGGACAGGAGATCCTGAGTCTGGCCTCGGCTTCAGGCTTGCTCTGTGCTCTTGGGAAAGTCTCTTCATCCCCTGTCTCTTCACTGTACTTTTTGTCCCTCGGGGAGATGCTAAAGGTCGAATGAGATAATGTATTTATAGCGTCCGGTTCGTATTGAGAGATAAACATTTATTCCTTCTTGCACGTCTTTCCTCCTTGCTCCCATTACTTGGTGCCTCTTTCCTGTCACGCTCCCTGCCCTGGGATCCTTTTTCTTCCTCCTCTTCATTGCTCTTTACATAGACAGAGGCAAGGGCTGACATAACAAGGGCATATTAGGCTAAGAAGGGCCACCCCTTTTACAGCACACTACAGAAAAAGGAATTTAAGGATCTATAACTCATGCTTTATGAATCAATAAAAAGTCACACATTTTAATCATATACCTTTAGTCTGAGTTATTCTACAGGCCTCTCTCTCTCTCTCTCTCTCTCTCTCTCTCTCTCTCTCTCTCTCTCTCTCTCTCTCTCTCCCTCTCTCTCTCCTACTCTCCCACACATCTCCACACTTACTGCTTTCCTCCATTAGTCTCCTTTCCCACCTCTGCCTGGCAAGGCATGCCTACTGGTCAAGAATGGCATGACTGTTAGGGTGGTGGTACCAACCACCTCCTGATTGAGTTCAAGGCTCCACAGGAGAGAAGTCATACCTGGTACTCACAGCTTTGCCAAGAACCTGTGGCTGGAGGTTCATCATCCCCAGAGGAGAACCTAGTATTGTTGTTTTGTTAAATAGACATGGTATCAAATTGCCTTTGAAACACTTGTCTTTATATCATGTATTATGTATGTAATTCTTAGTCCTCATCAAAGAAGATTCCTTTTGCAGCGAATGAAGATTCGTACAGAGACTGACAAAGGTCAAAGTGAAGAGAATGCGTGGTTGTGGAGTGTGAGTCCTAAATGCGACATCATTTCACATACAGACCCACCCCCCTTCTATGAAGTCTCAGGCAATACCACGGAAGAAAGGGTAGAAATATTATGAGAATTAGAGTTTGAAGAGGAGTGCTGCTAGCTGATGTCATCTGTTCATGACATGGTTGATGCAGACATGTTCTTACTAACTGATGTCTATCCATGACATGGTTGATGCAGGCATGTTCTTACTAACTGATGTCTGTCCATGACATGGTTGATGCAGGCATCGTTTAATTAACTGATGTTGTCTGTCCATGATACAAATATGTTCTGACTTCAACTGTGGCCGTTTAAATCACAGAAAGGAGAATGGCTCATGAGGACCCACACCTCCCCAAGGGGCTCTTGATGTGTTAATAAAGACTGGGGTAGGAGTTCCCTTTCAGTGGTGTAGACACTGACACGTTTCCCATTCACCAGAAAACAATGTCATTGAATGAAATTCTACTTAAACACAGGGGTCACACAGACAAAAAGAGACCTGAAAGTAAAGAGGGGACTTGTTGAAAAGAGGTTTAGAGGGAGGAAGGGAGAAGACAGGGTAATAGGAGGTGAGGATTAAGATTCATTATACGCAGCTTTTAAAGTAGGGAGAGTTCAACCACCAGGAGACTTCTGGCATTTACTTGTGGTTTTTGAAATTGAGTTTATCCTTCATTAATGTACTTCAGAAGTTTCTAAGGTCCAAATATATTTCTTGTTTTCTTCCTACATCCCTCTCATCATCCCTTTATAATTTCCTCATCCCTTTGGCTTCTCTTGAAATTTTTGCTCATTCTCTACTTGTCCCCTACTTGTATATTCATTTGAGATTAAGAATGATTTCTTCTCGTTAAAACCAAGTCCTGAGCGGTGGTGGTACATGCCTTTAATCCTAGCACTCAGGAGGCAGAGACAGGTAGATCTCTGTGAGCTAAGGGCCAACCTGGTCTACAAGAGCTAGTTTCAGGACAGGCTCCAAAGCTACGGAGAAACCCAGTCTCAAAACACCAAAAAAACAAAACAAAACAAAAACAAACAACAACAATAACAAAAAGGGTCCAGTGGTACTGTGCTGAATCTTGGCTCTTGAGTGTCCCCAAAGACTTGTGTGTTAAAGGCAAGTCCCCAGATGGTGCTCTGGAGAGGTGGTGAAACCTTAGGAAGTGGAGTCTATTGGGAAGCTCAAGGGTCATGGGGGACATGCTATAGAAGATAGAAGGGAACTGTGGACCCGGCTCTCTTTCTCTTTCCTTTTCTCTTGGATTGTGAGATTGAGTAGTTTCACTTGGATACATGTTTCTGTCATGATGTACTGTCTCCAAAGAACACTGGGGACCACTGGGTCATGGACTGGAACTCCCAGTCATGTTTCAGAACAAGGCCTTTCCCACTGTAAATTCATAATATCAGATATTTTGGTGTAGTAAAAGGCCATATCCTGTTTGTTTATATTTCCCTCACACATACTCATGCTAATGCAATTATTCATTGCACTTAGCTGTTTATCAATGGGATAAAATTTCTCATACATACCTCTCACTTTCGTAAGTGACCTAGTTTCAAAAGGTGTCTTTTTCTAAAACTCTTTTAGAGTTACTTCTTCACTTTTTTGTTTTGTTTTGTTTGTTTGTTTGTTTCAGGTACTTGAAAAATCCCTAAACTCTATCTTTGCCTAACTCATTTTTTAATAGGGTCTTCCTCTTGCAAGTTCCTATTGGCCCTTCTAATCTTTCCCCTCCCTCGGTTACCAGGTAATGACAGCTATAATAAAATTCTACATGCCATTTTAAATATTACTACATTGTTCAGAAACCCACTTTTCAGTTGTTTGTTTCTGCTTCTTCAAGCTAGCAGTGAAATCCGGTTTCAAGTCGCCCCAGCCAGTAGAGTACTTTTTGTTTATTCTTTGTGTAGCCTTCTGTAATGATGCATGCTTCTGTCTAAATAGAAAAGAATTCTGTGTGGTAATGGGGCCATTACTTGAGACTCTTTCTGGTCAACAGTGAGAGGTGGGGGAGCATGTGTAACCTCACGGAAAGCCATAAAAGAGAAAGTAGAGAATACAGATTTATTTGTGGCTCAGAGCTGTGATTTACTTCAAGTCACCCATGTGCCTGTCTGTAAATGACTCACTCACTTTTCTTAAAAATCAGATATTTGCTTAGTGCTATTTAAAAACATTAAGATTGTAAGCTATTACTTCATATAAGCAAGATAAACCAGGTCCTGGCCAAGTGACAGTAACTCGGCTTTCTTGCTATGCTTTATAACAGCCCCAAAGTCACCTACTCTAGGCCATGCTTCTCCCAATCACTTTCCAAACTCTTCTAATCTACCCCATGCTGTCTTTTCTGTGTCCTTATGGCCAGTGCTGGTAACTTAAGAGAGACCTTTAGAAGCACACATGCTGGTTTGGTGTGCCAAGATCCCCAAATTTCTGCCTTAGAACAATGCTAACTGGCTCGTGTTCATCTAGCTTTTAGTATCAAGCATTAAGGGGTATTTTTGTCTTCTTTTTTTTATTGTATCTTGACCATAGGCCTTGCTAGGTAACCCTGGCTTGCCTGGGACTCACTGATTGTTGCAACCCTCTCACCTTTGCTTCCTAAGGGCTGGGATTAGTGGCAGGTTCCTTCATGCCTAGCGCGCCCTCTTATGTGTCATATTGTCCTACAGGCTCTCTACTGTCCTTTCTCTTCAATAGTCACAGAACAGCATATGTGAGTGAGCCTCTCCCCATCACGATTGGCTGGTATTCAATAAACTAAGCCTTAGAGACAAGGTTGGAAGAAATTGAAGATCTAAGTTGAAAACAGAGAGAATAAAGACGGTGTAAATAATCAAGCATTAGGTGTTTTAGGAATTGTGGACACAGGTGCTGGGTCAATGCAAGACATTGTCTATGGCAATAATGATAGACACAACAGAAGGGATTCAAGCTCAGGAGCCGGTCAACCAGTTCAGGTGTACGAAAGCTCATCTTTCCAGGAAGGAAAAGTGAGGTCTTGCTGGCCTGGTGACAGGGAGAGCAGCCTAGCTTCCACAGCCAAATGTGATGAGAGAGAGGCATGCATGTGGTGCTCTGTGGCTCCTGAAAGGGAAGGACACTCAAGAGACCATGGAGCGATGGAATGCGTAGGAGACTATGCTAGGCACGATGATGCATGCCTATAATCTTGGCCCTTGGAAGGCACAACGCAGAGGGTTGCCACTATTAGTGAGTTCAGCAAGCTAGTGCTACAAAGCAAGACAGAGGCTCAGAACACATGGCTTCTTTAATCCTTCTTCTTAAAAAAATGATTTCTTCCTGCTTTGATTATTAATCATTTGCTGACCACACTATTGGCACAAGATTCTTTAGCGCTCTGAGAGTGCCAGAGAAGCTTGTCTCTTACCTTGTGCTTATCACTTTCTCGTTGTTTCAAGAGTCTCCATGACTTACAATCTTCTCACTTTCTCATCTACAACACTTCTTTCCTTCTTTCCTTGCATGCTATCCGAATTGCTTGAAGTGGAATGATGTATCAGATTCACCTTGACTAGTTAACATCTGGGAATCCGGAAGGAGGAAAGGGCAGTGGGCCACTTGTGAAAGCTGGCAAGGTGAACATATTGAAGTAAAACGTTCAATTTAGTTTCCTCGCAGGCATTCCTTTTCTTCCTTTTTTTTTTTAATTCTCCTCTTATATATTATGTCCCGGCCACAGTTCCCCCTCACTCCACTCTCCCCCGTCTCTTCCCCCCACCTCCCTTCTCCTGCAGATCCATGTCCCTTCATGTCCCCTCAGAAAAGAGCAGGCCTCCCAGGGACATCAACCAAACATGGCAGCATATATAATATGCTACAATAAGATCAGGCATGTACACAGATCACAAGGACACTTGCTCAACTGTGTTCATAACAGCATTATTCATAATAGGCTGGCATTTCTTACTCACTGTGAAAAGACCACATGCCACCAAAAATAGCTACAAATCAGCCTAACACAAAATCATAAACTTACTTATAGCATTATGGTGGTTTTTTTTTTTTTTTTTTTTTTTTTTGCATTTTTTGGTACCTCACTTGTACAGTTCTCATACGTAAATTTTGTGGATGACAGTATTATGTCCTAATGTCAAAAAGTTGCCTGTCCTGTAGGGTGAAAAGTTGTCTCCCCCATAGGTATAGTTGCACACTGTGGCATATCCTGTCTGAAGAGCTCGTGTTGCTCCCTTCTTCCATCACTTCATTGGTTTTATGATGTGCAAACCCTTAAAGCTGTAGTTCTAAGCCTGTGGGTCATGAGCCCTTTGGGGGTCAAACGAACCTTTCACAGGGGTCACATATCAGATATCCTGCATATCAGCTATTTTCATTACTATCTATAACAGTAGAAAATTGCTGTTACAAAGTAGCAACTGAATAATTTTTATGGTTGGGGGTTGTCACAACATGCGGAACTGTATTGAAGGGTCACAGCAACGGGAAGATTGAGAACCACTGTCTTAAAGGACCTTGGTGGGATCTGGCCTCTGTGGGCTTCTCTCTACTCGTCTTCTCGCTCTGACTTAGTCTACCTGTGAGAAGAGACTGGACTCTTGAAACCTTTCTAGTGGTTTCTATTGCCTCTGCAGGATGTGCTACACAAACTCTTCCATCACTCTTAGTCCCCAGATAATGCCAACCCATACTCTGACTCTCAACTTGGACCTCATTTCTTCTGGAAGCTCCACCCCTCCCCAACTAGGATGGAATCAAAGCCTTGGCTAAACTCTTTTACCCATGGTAATGGACTCTTATCCCTTTAAAGTCTTAAGCCCAAATAAGTTCTTTCTTCTATATGTTGCCTTGGTATTTATATCACAGCATCAGAAAAGAAACTAATATAATCAGAAAGACAATTTCATACAAATGAATGAATACCTATATTTATCTATTCTTATCAGTTATATCTGAATATCTCCCATATAAACGTATACACTGTACGTTGATGTATGTTTGTGTGTGTGCTTGTGTGCACACGTGTGTTCACACATGTGGACATGTGCACACATGGACATGTATATAACAGATTTGGTGACATGGCAGATACTCATAATCTTCTACCTCAAAGTGTGCCTTAGATTCAGTTTCTGGAGGATACCTGATGCAATCCTGGTGTAGGGTTTTCAGTCTTGATAAATTTCCACTTACCTGTATAGAATATCTTCTTATTTCATTCTAACTTCCTCCTTTAGAATTACTTTTATTATTCTTGTCAGGGATCCTTCCTCCCTGTAACAAAGCAAGGCATTATTCTTGGGTCACAGGTCATCCATTTTTACACATTGCCTCAAACAAGTCTTGCTTTCAAAACTGCTTTGATTTGAAATAAACTGAACCAGAACGAATATTTTCGTATGACCCACTCTGTCCTTTGTAGTTTACACAGTTGCTCTTTTACTTCTGCGAGCTCCCTATAGCCCTCCTTGCCCATCAGGAGGTCTAAACAATCACTTCTTCACTGTGATTGTTCTGGAAGATGGTGCTGTCAGCTTCTCTTTAGGGGGTATTTTTGTGAATCTGTGAACGGAGATTTTCCAACAGTATTTGATAAACACAAAAATAGAAGTGCTGAAAGTATTAAAAAATAGAAATTATTTACTTAGGGGTGATGATCAGTGCCCCCCTCCTCTGTCTTCTTACCCATCAGCACAGAAACCAGGGGAAGTCCCTGTCTTATTCCTTCTATCTCAGAGCCTGGATGATTCTTTTAAGAGACCGCGTAACAAATATCCAGTGTTCACTACAGGCATACAGATCTCGTAGCCCCGCCAACATAACAATGTGGTGCTGTGGCCAAAGGGCTCCCACGCCTTCTCCCCACACATGACCAGCTCACTCTGCTGTCAGCCAGCTACCAACAATGTCCCCCCCTTAGTGTCTCTACATCTCTAGATTCTTTCCTACCACTCCTCCAGGCTTATGATACATTCTTTCCCTCCTGGTTTGATAAACTGAAGAGGACAGCCAGATTATTTCTCTTACTAGCCCCTTCTTCATAGGAGTTATCCTGGACCTTGTTGCCTTCCTGGCTCTGGTTCTAGAGGAACTAATGTTGGCTGTTATTCTCCACGCTAAAGTAAGAGGGAGAGTGAAGAACTTGCACTTTTGCCGGCGTACTAAGTGTACACTTGTGTACTAGTACACGAGTGAAAGCTGATAATTGTTGAAGGCACATGACACTGAATGAGACGTGTCCCTTCCAGAGTTTTTGCTACAAGTGAAAATATTTATGATTTCCTAGACTCTTTATCAACCTGCCATACCCTCTATTTGATCACAAATAACTTATAACATACGTCTTTTATAAGCCTGAAAGAAAAAAGATGGTTAATACAATCAACCTACACATCGTTTTTTTTAAACCAATAAAATGCGTAAACAAACTAAAACAAGAAATAAGGTGAAAATGATTTCCAGCAGGCTAGCGAGAGTTTCATAATGTAAAAGCATAGGAATTAGCACTCTAGAGGACACGACAGTAGAGGGAAGGAGTCACATCTACTAGCTAAGTCAGCTTCTAGCCATGGCAAAGGCAGATGGAAGACCCGTCTAACCTGCAGTAGTCATCTGGGATTGAAAACTGCATCAGAGGTGATAAAGTACAGTCTGGAATGGGGAGTTTGTAAGGGACGGTGTTGCTGTGTGAAACTGGAAGCCTCATCTAGGCTCCAATAATATGAACACCATTTTAACGGACACAAATCACCTCCAGAACATCGAAAAGTTAGATGGGATGCAAAACAGTTTGTTGTTGTTGTTCTATTACCTGAACCTTTCTTGGGCATTTCGGCACTCCTGCATTGCTGGACCCAGGATAGGGATGCAGTCAAAGGCAATAGTCTCTTATCGTGATAAACTGTCCCCCCATCCTCTGTTAATTTCTAAAATGTCACAAAGGTGATGACAAAGCATCGGTTGAGGCCACTGGCAATTGACAAGCAGGGAATGCGGGAAGAGGCGTAGACGTGATAGGGGTTTAGTTTGACATTTATAGGGATGGATGACGTTGCAGTGTTGCTGGAGAAATGTAATGTGCCTCAGAACCTCATCTCTCAGAAACTGGTCCTGACTTAGGGATCCTATGGAAGGCCATAGAGCCAGGAAGCAGCGGGAAGAGTGGAGCTTGATTCCATAGCAAGAGCATTCTTGGCTCTGTGGCTGAACAGAAAATGAAGAAACGGTCAGAACCACACACACAGCCAAGAGGCCCCTTCATGGAAATTTCGAGGGGGTTCCCAACTGAGCTATGCCAGATGCATGAAAGCCCAGTTTGGGCAGAGAATGTCAATCAAGCTATTCACAGACTCCAGCTGAGGGAGGTCCTGTCCACCGCTGTGCAGCAGAGCCGGAATCTTGGCCCAAGACCCAGCCTGGAACAATGCCACTCTCTGTGGGATTTTTCATTCTCTCTCTTCTTTTAAAAAAATTCATTGTTTTCCCTTTTATAATAGAAATAATAGATGTTCGTTGTAAAATGGTCCTACAGTGTAGAACTGCAAAACACACACACACACACACACACACACACACACACACACAAGAAGATTCTTTAATCCCATCGCTTGAAATTAATTACTGCTTATATATGTTTGTTTTGGTCTTTTTCCTTGTGTGCATAAAAACATTCATTTAAAAGACATCATATCACATGTATTGTTTTTAGCTTTTCGCATTGGTCTTGCAATGAATGTATTATGACTTTTTATCATCACCGATCTTCAACAAATGGGTTCCTTCCTTCTCAGTGCTTATAGTATATAGACTTATGTCTGTTTTCATGCTAGGTCTATGAGGAAACTCTCAAGGGACAAAAAAATCTCAGAAATAATTATTTTTCTCATTTTTTGCCATCACAAACTATGCTATAATAAGGCACTATCAAGTATGCACCTTTGTGTAAAAATAAAAATATTTTCATAATTAAATTGCCAAATAGCCCTGAAAGACTGCATCAAAGGAAGTTTTACCAACAGTGTTTGAAAATGCCATTTTATTTAACCTCTGAGTAAACTAGTTAGCATCAATGTATTTCCTGTTTGCTCTGAGGAAAATAATAATTGATCATTTTAAAATATAGTAAAGCATGTGAAATAATCACCTTTTGAGCTCATACCTTCCAAACCTATCTGCTAAAAGATTTGAGTGTGGGTCTATAGCATAATGGACGGTATGCTACCAAACATGTCCACTGGAGGCCTGAGTGCGACTATCCAGGATAAAAAAGATCTTCAGGTTAAAGACATTAAGAGAGAGAATTCTTGATCATACTGGGCCTGTATCAGTAGCATGTGAGAGATGAGATGATACAGAGGAGACCGGCTGATATAAACAGATGCAGGACTGGAGTAATTCAGCTACAAGCCTGGGCATGCCAAGGACGGCTAGGGAATACCATGGATTGCCAGGGTATACCAAGGATTACCATAGAATGTCAAGGATTGCCAATGATCACAGAGCACTACTACAAACCCAAGTGTATGGACATTTTCATGTGTGGTAGGTTTTCATGACATCGTATAACATATGACTTCTGGTACTTGACACTTTTTTTAAATTTTAGTTCAATGTCCTCAGTATCCATTCCAACTGTAATTTTTTGAAATATTTCCATTCCCTATGTGTAGCTGAATAATGTCCTACCATACTAGTATAACCCAATGAATATCTATTTATTAGTTGGTGGGGATTTTTACCACTTCCTCTTTTGGCTACATGAATGGTACTGTTACAGACACACGCGTACACTTTCACGCACCCAGATGCTTTCATAAGCCTAATAGTGGAATTGCAAGTTCACTTGACAACTCTGCTGAGCTTTTGGAAGAATATCAAAACAGTTCCATGATAGCTGCGTGATTTATGTTTCCAGTTTTCCCCTTTCCCACTTGTTCTGTTATTATAGGTACCCTGGAGGGTATTGAAGGGTATCAAATTGTCATTTTGATTTGCATTTCCTTAGCGGCTAATGATTTGGGCCACAAAAATTGCTTTCAGTCCTTCAGAGTATTCCATTGTGCATATGTAGCCCGATTTTCCCGGTGTGTATAAGTAGTTCCCTGTGAACGGATACTCAGTTCCCAACCCCTTTTTGGCATCGTAAGTAATTTTCAGGGCATTGGTTTTCCTTCGCCAGCACAGAAGGCTTCTGAGTGTAGACGGAGGATTAAGATCACTAGTGAGGGATCACACCCAGTCTCTAGTCACATAGTGTCACACAGTCTTCCTGAATAAGTGCGGTTATTTTCTGGTGGTTATTTCTCCCCGTAGCGATTAACAGTGCACCAACAAAGCAATGACTATAGACTACAAGAGATGCCATATTTTGCAATTAACAAGCCATTTATTTGCTTTGATATGACGTTTTACAAAGCAGCCCATGCTCGCCTTAACACTTGAGATCTCTTGGACTTCATCGGCCAACCGACTCTCACTCCTACTGCACATACTGGCTTTGTGGGAGCCTAGGCAGTTTGGATGTTCACCTTACTAGACCTGGATGGAGGTGGGTGGTCCTTGGACTTCCCACAGGGCAGGGAACCCTGACTGCTCTTTGGGCTGATGAGAGAGGGGTAGTTGATTGGGGGAAGGGAGGGAAATGGGAGGCGGTGGCGGGGAGGAGACAGAAATCTTTAATAAATAAATAAATTTTATATATATATTTGAATGAGATGCATGGGTGCATCTTGTTCCTGTACTGGAGGAGATTAAATTACAATTCTACACCATGTTTGGAGATGTGTGCAGAAGCTCATGCACTGAAATTATAATTTCCAAATTCATATAGAGTTGTTTGGAGATGAGGGTGTGAAGGTGGGACTTTGGTGGTTTTCGGGGAGGAGAGACTCACTGGCTCATTCCTTCCCATCATGATAGGATGTAGTGATTTGATGGCCTTTACCGTGGGATGATGCCTTTGCCTTGCTCTTTGGCCTCCATATCTTCAGACCTGTTTGCCAAATAGCTTTTGCTCTAGAAACTGCCTGGTCTTCTTTGCATTGTTTTAAAACCCTAAGATACTTTGAATGGAAGAGTCCCAAAGAACGCCCAGAGTCAGTGGTGTAGCAGATACCAGGTTCCTTAAATCAAACCAGTGGTTCTTTGCAATCTACCCCTGATTGTAAAAATGCATGGGAAAAGCTGTTTACTGAGTGAGTTACTGTTTCACACTGCACCTTCTGGAATGAGATTTTTTCCCCTTCTTCCTTTTTTTTTTTTCTTGTTTTATTTTGGAGGAAGGAGATGGATGGGATAGGAAGGCATAATGTGAAAGACACAAAGAATAAATAAAAAGAAAGTTAAAAAATAAAAAAAAAGTCAGAAGAGGGTGACTGATTTCCCAGAACTGGAGTTACGGACAGTTGTGAGCCACCATGGGGGTGTTTCCTCTGGAAGAGCAGCCAGTGCCCCTAACCACTGCAGCCCTATTTAATATTTAACGTGTCTTTTTAATGGAAGCTATGCACAAAATGCTTGTATTGCATAATGAAGTATTGTTATCTCGAGGAAATACTTGCAAGAATTTTTGAATTGTAGGCCGAACAAGTCCAAATTTTACGGGGCACGATTTTTGCTTGGAAGACCAACTGATGAATTTTGATTATTTGGGGCAGACATATACACTTAGATGTCTGAAACCAAGCCTTTCATTTTAAGGAAAATAACTAATTGTATTTGTTGCTAAAATGAGATTTGAGTTATAGAAAACATTGACATCTCAGTTTTTTTTTTTAAAATATGGTTTCCTTTATATAGACTCCACAAACATCTTGTTAAACTTATACTAAATGTTATTTGAATTCTTGTTCTTCTGTGAGCTAGAATTTACATACAAAACTGATCTGTTTGTCACATGACTTAGTGGGAGCTCTCGTTAATAATAAGATAAATGTTTCCAGAATTTCTGCTGAACCTACATTGAGTTGGGTGTACAGAGTCTCCCTTTAAAAACCTCTAAAAAAATTAGTATCTTTAAAGGGTTTCTCCAAGTGGATACTCCAAGTGAGTGTCTTTTTAAAATATGAGAATCGTTCTGTTGGGCTTCCTAAATTTCTAGTGATTAACACTCAACACACAAATAAATGAGTGTCTGTTCCCTACACCCATGTTGGGAAAAGGTTTCTAAATCCATCTGTGCATGAATCATAACCTTTGCAAGAATAAAACAGCTCCCTTTGTTGATAGTTGGCCCATTGCTTTCCTGATGCCTATATTTTTTTCCACTGTGAACCAAAACAGGGGTCAAACTATTATTCACGCCACAGGCAATTTCTCTACTCAATTCACCAATTTCTAGCTAGTCTCATCCTTGGCTGTTCTTGAATATGCTAGCTCCGCACCAACTCTAGGTAGAGGAACTGCCCTCGTTATTCAGATTCTGAGCAAGTAGAGAAAATCTATTGAGGAAGGGGTCTCCCAGACCAGATATAGAACCAAGGCTAAGTTCAGAGCCTTCAGTAAGAAGAGCCTGTATATAGATCATGAGAGAATTTGGCAGGAAGGGATGCAAGGGAGAAATGATGCAATTATGTTATAATTTTAAAGAATAAAAGAAACAAAAGGGAAAATCCTTGTCACCCTGGAGACTTTCTATGTTTTATTTTCATGTAGTGGTTTTTCCTTCCGCAGTGCAGGGATTAACCCTGGGCCTCCAAATTCTAAGCAAATGTTCTGCCACTAACGATATCCCCCCCCCCCGCCCCGCCGAGACTGTTTTTACAGTTTTGAGACTGTGTCTCATTAAATTGTTCAGGTTAGATTTGAACTCACACTTTAGCCAAGGCAGGCATGGACTTGAACTCCTCCTGCCTCTGCTTCCCAAGTAGCTGGTATTACAGGCTTGAGCCACTAAGACCGATTTACCTGTTTTGCTCGGATAGTTACTGCAAATTCAAAGGAAGCAAACAGGATTGGTTAAAAACAAAAGAAGTCAGCATGAGGCATGAAAAGTGGCAAAGACCGCTGTTTCTGCTATGCTTCTCAGGATGCGCTGAAGTTTTACACAGAGTCAGGAGGTTTAGAAACCATGCCGAGAAACATTCCTTGGAAAGGGGAACTCTTCAATGGTCTAAGATTACAGGTCCTTGAAACAGAATGGTATGCAGTTGAGTTTTCCATTCACAGTTCCAGGAAAAAAAATGGGATTTTTTCCCCATTAAGAATACTGTTATTTGGTTATTTTGAAGTATACAGTACATACATGTATTTTTTTCCAAAACCACTAGATTTCATAAGTAACACACATTTGAGTATCACGAGGCTTCTCTATTGATTTTTAGAGCAGTCCTGGGCTCAAGTATAAAAAAACTGCCTTTCAAACACAGAACAGCAGCTGGGTCCTTTATCCTTTGGTTCATAAGGCACTTAAATCTCCTATTTGTTTCTTGAGAATGCCTTAGCCACTCATATTTATAGTAATAAAATCTACAAAACAACGGCCGATAAATCCTGGGAGGGCTGAATGTTCTGGATACAGTGTTTTCATTTTCTACCCTGAAAAAAAATTCTTTCTGTGAGTCTTATTTAAAAAGAACAGTGCTTAAAAACTTAAGAACCCCAATTAAACGAAATATAACTAAAGGACTGTATATTGTAATTTCTTCTTCCTTCTTTACCTTATCTCTCAAACTAAGAGGGAAGTAAGCTCCGGGAACTTTTGTCAATTTGACACAAGCTCAAGTCAGCTGGGAAGAAAGACTCTTCATTGAAGAATTGCTTCTATTAGATTGTCCTGCGGGCATGTCCGCAGACCTTTTTTTTGAAAAACTATTATTAATGCCTGATGTGGGAGGGTTGAGCTCACTTTGAGCTGTGTCACCCCTGGCTGGATGATCCTGGGCGGTGTAAGAAAGCAGGCTGAGCAAGGCATGAGAAGTAAGCCAGTCAGCAGCTTCCTGCCTTGGCTTCCCTCAGTCATGTCCTATGTCGTGAATGTGGAAGCCAAATAAACCCTTTCCTCCCCATGTCATTTCTGGCTAGTGTTTTAACGCAACAACAGAAAAGCAAAGTAGAAAAGCTATGTCTATGTAGTAAGCTGCGTAAACTCTCTAAGCCCAGTTTAACCTAGTTCTTTTGTCTTCCTTCAAAAATAGAGAAAACAGTAAAAACACAATTAAAAAATCATGAACTCATGAAAATTAAGGACACTGAACCTAAAGTGGTAAAAAAAAAAATGAAGGCACAGAAAGGACTACATTTAGATTAGGAATCTGAGATCAGGGGAGCTGATCCGTCCTCTAAACCACGTCAGTGTGCAAGGCTCTGCTCTCTTTGGTTGGGCCACAGTCTCTACTAGATTCTCATAAGGGCTAAGAAGACCTTTAGTTAACTCCTGGCTTACATCTAAGTGAGTCAGAAAAAGCACCAAAAAGAAATTTCGATTTCACAGCCATGATCAGAACTGTAGGGTAATTGATTGGAAATAACCCCAGTGAGCATGACTTGGATTTTTCTGTCTCTTTGAATCCCTGTAGATGTGAGATTTTATTGGCCAGGTCTAGGCCATAGGCCAACTTTCTAAGTTGGAAGTACCTGGAGGGTGATCAGAGGAATGGAAGGATGGAGAAAATGAAAGCGGATGAAGAGAAAAAGCTCAAGATAAAACGGAAGCAAGTGAAATGAACGCGTGGTCAGCGATCCAGGTGAACTCGGCATGAGTCATTCTTCCTAATGGAGCTTAGAAGGCAGGCACCGGATCAATAGCTGCATATCAAGTGTCAGAGGCCACAATAATCTGTTTGAAGAGCGCTATCAGTCGCTGCAGGGCGGTTACGATCAAGACTATCACTTGGTTATGGTTCCAGGGGTTCACAGAAATCCTCTGTGTTCTACTTCCATCTGTTATCTTGCGGAAGCCACAAAGGTGAATTACACAGGAATCAGGGAGCAATCATTCCCCCCTGTGTCCTTCCAGTCTCTGAAGACACTCTTAACCTCCAGGTTACTGCTTTGATCAGTGGGAAAGAAGGTATAATAACGTCAGTGGTCTCCTCTGGACCTTTGCTACTGTGACGTCATTAATCCTATGGGTCAGGGAACCAATAAGAGGATTCTGCCCAAGGCTAAGTACTTAGCCAGAGGTCACGCTGTAGAGAGAGAGGAAGAGCTAGAAGTTCCCAGACCAGATGCACCAAACCCTTGAGTTAGTTGTGTTTACAGCTCTCCCTTCTTCTGTCTCTCCGCAGCCACCCTATGCTCCACTGATCTCCTTTCAGTCTCTCTAGTAGTTTTGAAAATGGCATCTTTTCCTCAGCTGTTCTCACTGAATTCCAAGCTTGCAAACATGGCCAATAGACTACGAGACCCACCCCACCTCCTGGCCATAAGCCCAGAACCTGAACTCCAGACAGGTTTCACCCGAGAAATGCTAAGTATAAAAAGAAACTTCTCCTATTCTTTAACAATGATATCAAATCTTCTCAAGTATTCACTCTTTGATTTGACTGACATTTGTTAAGTACCTACTCAAAGTCAAGAATTCTTTGAGAAACCTGTATCAGAGTCCAATGAGGGTGGGCTGTTGACTTAGTGGTTAAGAGCACTTGTTGCTCTTGCAGAGGACTCAGGTTCAATTCTCAGCACCCACCTAGCTATGGGCTTTCTTTGAACCATCTGTGACTCCACTTCTAAGGGATACAGTGCTCTCTTCTGACCTTAGCATGCATGCAAAGCACTTGTATACATAAAAATAAAAAGATTTTATAGAGAGCCCAGTGAAGCACATAGACAAATAATCAAACAATATTAGGGGAAAACACAGGTTTCTCTGGTGACACAGAAACAAAACACTGAATTCAGGTTGATAGGGGTCAGAAGAAGGTTGTATGAAAGTCTTCTAAAGAGGAAAATGACTAGGTCAAGCTTCAGGACTGGATAGGGCAGGTGAAGGTGGTAAGAACAGCAGCCGGCTAGAAAAAGGGTTTGTAGGAAAGGGACGAGAAGAGGCAGCCATACATCATTCAGGGATGAGTAGGACTTGTAGGGCATTCTTCAGGACTTCAGAATAGGTCAGAAAGGAGAGCAAGAGCAAGCAAGCGAGCGAGCGGAGAGAGATATTAAAGGGACATTGTTATCTATACCAAGCAAATGCCCTATCACTGGGCTACAGTCCCAGCTCCTTACATGACTTTTGTGAAACTCTAATTCATTGGCCACTCTCAGTACTATACAAGAATTGATGCTGCTTTGGTTCTGTGTTTTACTTATAGATGGGGTACTAAAATGCAAAGAGCTTGCCTTGAACAAACTTCAATATGTGTCTATCCTATGATGGACAATTATATTTTCAAGTACTTACCCAAGAGAAATAAATACACATCTCCACACAGAGATTTACACAAAAGATGTTCAAAATTGTATTGTTTATAATAGCTCCAAATAGAAAGAACACAAATGCCCATCAATAGAAGACTGGATACACAAATTGTAGCCTGTTTATACAACACAATTAGACTTAGTAATAAAACAGAGAGACTGACCAATATACACAACAGCACGTTTGTTCCTCCCATCATTCTAAACACGCTAGGGCACACAAGTGATTGTTTACTGCAGAATTCCACTAATGTGAAGTCTAAGAATACGGAAAATGTTTTATCGTGATAGAAATCATAAAGTGGCCACTCAGGATGTGGGGCAGATGAAGAAGGAACTGGACAAATGGAAGTGTCTGGGGAAACGTGCTCTGTAGGCGGACCTTTCTACAGTGCTCCACCTTGCTTTCGGGGATGGTTACAAGGTCTTGTTCAGAACTCATCAAGCTGAACGCTATGACTGTGTGCATTTTATTAACTGTAAGTTCTCCCTCGTTTTTTAAAAACACTAGCAAGAATGTTGTTTTCAAGAACTTAAAGCTAGCAGCATGGTTTGTTATGGCTTAGCTGATGCAACTGAAGACTTTAGAACTGCACACTGATTCACAATTCTAAAATCCAAATGCACGGAAGAGAAGTGAGGAAAGTATTAAAATGTTATTCAAAAAGTGAATCAGCCATAAACACTTTGTGCTAACTTGTATAGATATTATTCTGACAGGAGTATGCCCGTTATAACAGAAGCATTTTCAGATTGTAGAACAGATAATAACTCATGAGAGGAACAGCTATGGACTGGATGCTCTTTACTGAGATCATTCACTTAAGTATATCACAAGGACTCACTGGAAATTTTTTTTTTACTTCTCACAAATTTGGTATTCCTAGCACTGATAGATAAAAATGAAGCTAACAGAATATTCAGCAATGATGTCAACAACAAACTGGTTAACTGGTATCATCAGCTGGAGGAGAGTACTTTAAATTAGTCACACTTATGAAAATTTACTATGAGTATATGCCCAAGAGCGACAGAGTTGACTCATGTAGTAGATCTATTTCTAGCATTTTTGAGGAACCCCCATGCACTGATTTCCTAGTGGCTACACCAATTTGCACTCCCACTGGCCATGAATAAGTCTTCCTCTTTCCCTACATTCATTTCAGCATTGGGTGTCATTTGTATTTGTGATCTTAGCCAATCAGATTGGGGTAAGACGGCATCTCAAAGCAGTCTTAATCTACATTTCCGTTGTAGCTGAGGGTGAGGAGCCTTTAAAAAATGTTCCTTAACCATGTGTATTCCATTTAAGGACTCTCTGTCTAGTCCCATGCCCCATGTTTTAATTGGGTTGTTTGTTTCCTTGGTGCTTAGTCTTCTGAGTTCTTTGCACACTCTAGTTACTAAGTCTCTGCCATATGTATAGCTCATAAATAATTGTTGCTGGTTTGTGTGCTGCCGCTTCACTCAAATGATGGTGTCCTTTGTTGTAAAGAGGCTTTATAGTTCCATGGGATCTTATTTATTGATTGTTGCTATTCATGTCTGCCATGTCAGGATATCCGAAGAACCCTAGCTCCTAGTAGAGAGATCCCTGCTTATCCACATTTATTGCTGTTTTGTTCTCAATACCTAGGAAATGGAAACAGCTTAGATGCCTACTAACTGATGAATGGATAATGGAAATATGGTATATTAATACACTAAAATATCGTATAGCTGTTAAGATAAATAAAATTATGAAATTTGACATTAAATGGATGGATCTGGAAACACCATTCTGAGTGAGGTAAACTTTATCCACAAAAAATAATTGTATGCTTCCTTTCATTTATGGATGTTAACTTTATATTTTCAGATATGCATGTTTTATTTGGAGTATTTATATTCAGGGAATTAGTAAGGGGCTATGAATGAGATTTCAAGGGAGGAGAGCACATAATGGAATAAAGGGTTTTTTTTGGGGGGGGGGTAATGGATCAGAAAGGGTTAACTGGGAAGAAAAGTAGGAAGGAAAAGGTAGGGA
Source organism: Alexandromys fortis (assembly GCF_014885135.2). Taxonomy (NCBI): domain Eukaryota; kingdom Metazoa; phylum Chordata; class Mammalia; order Rodentia; family Cricetidae; genus Alexandromys; species Alexandromys fortis. The sequence continues at coordinate 1,233,407 of NW_026068086.1, forward strand.
AGGGATAACTAACTCTAAAAACATTTTAAAAATTCATATGGAGCCTACTACTGCTGATGCTTCCTAAAATATATACATATACACATATAAAAATATTTATGGAGTTCCCCTATAAAGAGGCAGTGATGCCCAATTGGACCCCACAAGTTAGTAAATAAAAATCCCCATGCCAGAAATGGGTCAGCTCTCCTGGAGCTGTTGGCCAGTGAGGTCCCATAGACGAGCCCCCAGACATTACAGTTTATTGGCAGTGCCCTTGATTCCCTATAGAACTTGCTGGGAAGATCTTATGTTTGAATGTACTTGAGTTATAGAACACAGGGAAATCTAGCAGGCGGTCACCTGGAAGCTTTGTCCCTACTAGTTAGCTTGTATCATGCTGTAAGGTGCTGAAGAGAAAAGTAATCACAGATTTTCTTGCTCAGTTGTGAACCTTGTGAGTGACAATAATGACAGGCAAGACATACCATGCAATATGTCAGGAATATCATCGGAGTAATCAACCACTTGATCTTAGGCTCACTCCCTAAATTGCAACCCATAATTGTACCAATGTTGGGACCAAGAACCTTTGGAGAAATACATCATAGGCCTGGGGGAAAACATACTACTATTATTCTGCTAAATAAATGCAGTATTAAACCAATTCATAATGACTTACCACTAAATCCATTGATTAGTGTGTCTGACAGCCCTCATCAGAGAAGCTTTGGTTTGTTGGTTTTTTTCAGATGGTAGTTACATAGAGATCCATAACTAGTCAGGGTGCAGAAAATAAGAGACTATGAAATGCTCAGTCCTAAATAGGACACCTAGAAGGATTTTGCAGTGGCCTGAAATCTCAGCAGCTTGGTCAATCGTGTATGAAAGCAATATGACAGAGGTTTCCTCTCATTCATCAAAAGTCCTGAAAATGCAATGCTATAACCGTGACTAGATTGGAAACCACAAGGAAAAAAACACATCTTTAAAAAGAGAGAGAAATAAATTCTACCAGAAGACTGTGACTAAGTTACTCTTTTCTTTGTGTACTTTGTATAAAAAAAATAGAAAAAATAGTATTGAAATGTGAACAACACTATACAATTAAAATGAGGAACAAAATTATAAATGCATATCAAGCAATCAATAAAATATGTTTCACTCCTCAATTTGTGATTTTCTGGTACTAGAATTTTAAAACATAATTTGGTGTGATATTCACTACCACAGACTTTGTTAGCTTATTTTTTTTCTTTTTCTCCTTCCATTTTAAACAATACCTTCAAAACGACACTAGTGTAAAACCCCAGTGGCTTGGGACTTCATGTTTAGACTGTCTTCCTCAAGGACAAAGTGAGTGGGGTTGGGGTTGGGCAGGGTTGATAGGATGCTCTCCTAAGATACATGGAGCCTTGGGTTTGGTTCCACAGCACCACACACAACCAGATGTGATACACAACTTTAGTCTTAGCTCTCTGGATGTGGAGGCTGGAGTATCGAAGCTCAGCTTCCTTCAAAGCTGAGATATACGAAACAGTGATTCAAAAGAAACACACACATGCACACACACACACACACACACACACACAAAGATTCTCTACACTGCCTTATTTTCAGCTTTCTTGTAAAAAAAAAAAAACATAAACTTGGTTCCTTTCTGGTTTCTTAATATTTGGGGAAAATTTTCAAATGAGTAAGATTTAGCTTTTGCTGTCCATTATTGTCCACACATCCTGAGTAATTCCATGACCTGCCTAAGCTTCAGAAAGAGCGATGGAAAGGATTTTGTGAGACAGTGACAATGCTGTCTTCAGTTTTCCAGGTGATCTGAAGTTGTGTTGTCTGATAGGGAGACTGCCCAGTGGACAGGGTTCCTCAAGGAGACACCTAACCAGATCTTCCCTCCAGGATCCCATCCAAACAGATGTGAGCCTATTTTTAAAGACTTCTGGGAAAGGGAGATTCCCTGTCTCCCTTAGCAACGTGTTCCAATGTTTAACAACATTTGCCGTCGGAGAGTAGGGCTCTTGAGGCTGACTTGAGTGTTTTTTTATAGGTTTTTACATATTAGTGGTTTTTATTTATCTTTCTCCCTTTTAGTATCAATTGTATATTCTTGTTTCTTTGCCTTTTTCAGTTAATTTCATTTATAGCCATTTTTCTTGCAAATAAAATGGAGTTTTAAATGATCAAAGACTGAAAATAAAACAAGCAGAATATAATTTTATGAGACACATTATTTAAAAGGGAATAAATTTTAACTAATATTTTACACAAACATTTGATACTCTGTCCCGGCAGTTGTGAATGTGTGAATTTGTGTGACAATCAGAGACATACTATTTATTGAAACATTATGATAAGATATTTACACTTGTAAATGTATTTACGATTTTATCTGGTTTTAAAGTTTCTTTTAAACGCTCTGCCAACCATTCATATTTTGTTGTTTTAAGAAAATTTGTATTTATTTTATGTGCATGTGTTTTTTGCCCATGGAAGTCAAAAGAGACGGTTAGACCCGCTGAAACTGGAGCTGGAGATGGTTGTGAGCCACCATGTGGGTGGTGGCAGCTGAACTTGGGTCCTCCGGAAGAGCAGCAAATGTCTTTGTCTGCTAGGCCATCTCACCATGCCCAACCCATATTCATCTCAAGCTGATAAACTCTGAACTAGACTTGGATCTGAGGAGTACAAAATACACTTTCTGCCACGTCACTGTAGAGTGCTTGCCTCTGACTCCATCTGCACACCTATGTAACCAATCATGTTTAAACATACAGCCGGTCACATCTCACAGATTTGTTAGTTCCAGGAAAGTAAAGTTATCTGTACTACTTCTTCCTTTCTTGTATGTAGGTGTTCATAAGTGTGTGTGTGTGTGTGTGTGTGTGTGTGTGTGTGTGTGTGTACCAGAGGTCACCCCAGATGACTTCTCATTGCTGATCCACCTAATTTCTTTAAAAAAAAATTTTTCTAATGATCATTTCATGTGTATAGATGTTTTGCCTGCACCACTTGTGTGTCTGGTACATGTGGAGGCCAGAAGAGGGCATCACATCCCCTGGATCTGGAATTAGAGACACTTGTGAGCCAGGCTATGGTGGCCCAAGCCTTTAATCCCAGCAGTAGGGAGGTAGAGAGGCTGGTCAACCTCTGAGTTCGAGGTCTACAGAGTGAATTCTAGGACAGCCAGGGCTACACCCTGTGTCCAGAAATAGAAGAGATAACAAAACAAAAACCAAGAGCAAGAGAGAGACAGATGTGAGTTACCATGTGGGATATCATGGGGTGTTGGGACTTGATCCTGGATCCTCAGCGATCTTCACCACCACTGAACCATCTCTCCAGCACCCTCCACCTTAGGTTTTTGTGGCAAATTCTCTCACCCAAACTGAAACTCCCCGATTTGCCTAGACTTTCCGGCCAACAAACCCAGGGAGTCCTGTTATCTAGCCCTGCCCTAGCCCTGGCATTAGAAGCGTCTGTTGGTGCCAGCCCAGCTTTTCACGTGAGTGCTGGGTATCCAGACCTGGGTTCTCGTGCTTGTGTGACAAGCACTTCACCAACTGAGTCATCGCCCCACAGACTCTTTGGAATACTTCGTGTCAAGCACTTGCTACACACAATTCCACTAGTGCAATTGTGTGGACCTATTCCCTTGCAGGATCTGTTAAAACGGGAGGGCATTTTAAAATTACAAACTTTTACCAACGCACTCTAAGAAACTGGTCCCAAGCTTTCTGCGTTAGGGACGAGGTAGCTGGCAGATGGCCAGACGTGGAGGTGTGTAGTGAGAAGACAATTGTCCATCACAGGGCCTCGGCTGTCTAGGCGCAGGTCAACGGTTGAAATGTATTTATTTGTGCTTCCTTGTTTACTCATGTGTCTTTAGTCATCTTACGGGTATCAGCCAAAGGAGGGAAATTATGAAGAAGTGAAACTTTGTCTCTGAGTCCTTTGCTGGCCTTGGGACCCTAGTTCTCATACTGACTTGCTTTGCCTAGCCTAAATACAAAGCAAAGTGCTTGGTCTTACTGCAACTTGATATGCTATGTTTTTTTATATCTGTGGGACACCTTCCCTTTTCTGAATAGAAAAGGAGAGGAGGGTGGGGAAACTGTGGTCAGCGGATGTGAAATAAATTGATTAATTTAAGAAGAAAGTGAAGCTGGTTGGAGTCTGAGTGATCTTTCAAACCCTCAGGTCTCCTATTGGCGGAATGACCATGCTCCACCTTCCCACTGATAAATATTTCTTGTTTGCTTTTTACCCCTTGCACTTTTGACTTTTGCGGGGGCCTTGCCCCCCAGCTCCCAAACAAGTCACATACAGAGAGATCTCTTATTTCTTATAGATGCCCGGCTTTAGCTTGCTTTCTTTCTAGCCAGCTTTTCTTAAATTATCCCCTCTGTCTTTTGCCTCTGGGCGTTTACATTTCTCTGTTTCTATCTAACGTTTCTTTCTTTCTTACTCCCTTGTTTGTTGTGTAGATGGGCAGTTGACTCTTCTTTTCCTGTTCCTTCTCTCTCCTCCTCCTCCTTCTCTGATCCCTAATTTCTCCTTCTCTTTATTCTCTTTGCCCCAGCCCCTTTCTCCGATCCTTGCTCCTGCCTCATTATTGGCCGTTCATCTCTTTATTAGGACCGTCAGGTGTTTCACACGGGCAAAGAATCACAGCATCACAGAGTTAAACAGATGAAGCATAAAAGAATGCTTCACAACTTTGCATCATTAAGACAAATGTTTCACAGCATAAACAAATGTGACACACCTTAAAACAATATTCTACAACAAATGTTTATTCTTAATTATGCTATGAATGCATACAGCAGTGAAGTGACCATTGATATTGGGACCTCTGTTACTCCTGTACCATTAAAATCTACTAAACCACTGACACTTTTATCCTCTAGAGTTACTCGCTCATCTTTTGAATTTTATGTCTAACATTTTCCCTGAATATCACCTTTAAAATCATACTGATTGACCTAGTTCTCATATAGTACAAGTGTGTGTGTGTGTGTGTGTGTGTGTGTGTGTGTGTGTGTAGGGGGACTCATTTTGCCTAGCATAACACAATAAACAATAAAGAACCGCAGGAATCATGCTGTCTCCCCACTTCCCTGCACACCACTCTCAGCTTTATTCCTCAACTGTATCTGAAGATGAAAGGTGCTAACATCATTGTCATCTTGGAAAGAGTGCCAAACAACCACGGAGATTCACACTTTCCTAAAAAGTGCGGGGACTGTGTCCTCAAGGATGGAAGTACAAAAGAAAAAGCCGCTTCGATAGCAGCAATCTATCTGCAGCACAGACTAAGACCATGAGCCCAACTTGACCTAAAAGGTTCTGCAGAGCCAGAGCTGAGTCTTCATCGTTCATCCGGTTCTTAGCCTTCTTCCTGCCAATCAAGACAGCAAGGGGAGGGGAGTGCCTTTTTGGCCCAGGAGCCCCGACTGCTTGAAATGAGGCAAAGATCACCCAGGCACTTCAGAAGCAAGACACCAGATGGTAAAGAACACATTTCCACCGGTAGACGTTCGGAGGGAAAGGCTAAAGGTGAAGGTCTTATCTCATCTGTCAAATGATGTAAGTCATCATTAAATCAGGACAAACCAGTTAACATCTGAAGTATAATTTTTGTTGCTATTTATAATGCACTCACCAGTTCCTTTGGCTTGCCAGGCTTATTTAATTGTGTGTGGCATTTTTGCATTTGTTAAAAGCTTAGGGAGAACAAGGAAATGACCTACACACATCACAGTTTGGAGGAATGTGAAGCTTTTCTCCCCGTACCAATTAAATGTTAGCAAGTTTGAGCTGATTAAATCATGCATTATTTAAAGTAACTCTGAACTTTTGATCACAGGGATCTCTTCAGGTGAGCCTGTAAACTTGGTAACACTCGTAGAATTTGGGGGACATGTTTGACTTTAGATAGATGTGAACACATGTGAACTCAAAATAAAATAAAAAGAGAGAGAGAAAGAGAAAAGGTCACTGTAAATGAATCAGCCAGCTTCTTACTGCATTGATATCAGTATCAAAAGGAAAACAAAAAAGTCGTGCAACAAACACATCTGCAAAGGGAAATCTTAATGTATTTTTTTTTCTACGAAAACTGACAGAGTTGAATCTTGAAGAGCCCCTAAAGGATAAAGTCTTGATAACTCAGAAACTTACTTAAAGGAAGAAATGATAGCCGATTTCCTCAAACTGACTAGCCAGTTAGCCCAGCATTAGGAAAAGGAGCCATCCACACCTTTATAATGATTAAGTTCTTCCTATGGGCTCAGCACTATACTAGAAAGGTTGCTTGTCTTTTGTGTATGTGTGTCTATGTTCATATGTGTGGGGTGTATGTGTGCATGTACATGTATGTAAGGATGTGAGCGTGTGTGGAGGCCAGAGGTTGACAGCAGGACTTTATCCTCAATTGCTTCACTACCTTATTTTCTAAGTCAGGGTGTCGGAATGAACTGAGAGCTTAGTTTTCAGCTGGACTGGCTGGCCACTGGGGTCTGGTAACCTCCTCGACACCTTCCAGACTCCTTCTCGCAGCGCTCAGGTTACAAGTGGGTACCATGGCTGGCTTTCTAATTGGTTTGTTTGGGAGGTGGGGATGGATTGAACTCAAGCCCTCACACCTTCACAGCAAGTATGTTCCCCTCCAAGCCATCATCTTCCCAGTCCTTCAGCACGTCTTAATTCAGATTATCTTTGGAACAATCATGGGAGATGGTGATCTTATTATGTCCATTACAAGGCCGAGGAAACAGAAGTCACATAGATAGGAAGAATTAAACAACTGTGTCTTCTGAGAGACCTGCAAATATTCTTAATTTGAATCATCCCTCTCTGGCCCCCTAGAAGTTACTATTCTAACCATCACTGTCTTATTGAGTTTTTTTTTCCAGAAAAGCATCATGATCTGTTTGATAAAACAGTTTTTATCAAATTTATTTGTGTTGTGAAGGTGTTGGCTGGCCTTCTAGCAGACAACTGTTAAATTGATTTACATGCATTCATATGAGCAGAAATGTACATACACATAGTATTTGCTTAAAAAGATACAAACTGATACAGGTATTTGAGTTCTATAGTGACATACTCATGGAACTGTCGATGCTCTAATTAAGTCAAACAGCACAATAACATATCACATTTTGTGTGATAATGCATGAAAAGAAAAAAGAAATTAAGTTTTTAAGATGGAAGATTCTAAGGGCAAAGTAAATTTTGGAGTTGTTTTATTAACACAGTGACGTGATTTGTATTTGTACCTGACCATAGAGAAAGGTACCCTTTAGAGATATTCAGAAGGCTATGATTTTTGCTCATCTATTCTGATAATACAATGGCTGTTCCAAGACAAGCTGAGGGTGGTAACCAAGGGCTTCATTTATCTGAAATTAGAAGTGCCCACAATGGGTTGGCAAGGCTGTGGGCAGCATTGTATGTTTCCCAGCTCTCTCTAATTAGCCCTAGAAAAATGCAAAGAATAGCACCCACATTCCGGAGGACTTGCTACCTGAAGAGTCATTTTCCTTTTGTTATGTGCAGTGTGTATAATTATGTTTTCAGAAAGCCTTCTGCTTTGGAACCCTTCCCTCCCTGACCTGCCACCCAGTTGTAAGCCATACCCAGCAGCCTCTGTTTATCCAAGTGCTAAAGGTTGTTTCTGAGAAAAGCTTATTTTAAAGTAATTAATTGTGTGTGTGTGTGTGTGTGTGTGTGTGTGTGTGTGTGTGTGTGTGTGTGATTATCCCAATGTCTTTCCAAGTCTTTGAAAGTGGCCTACCCAGCAATTGCACCTCTAGCTTCAGGCCTATGCTCTTGGTCACTTCTCAGGACCTTTCCTTCCTCTCCCTACCAAGAGAGCCCAGCCGCACTGGTCTCTCAGTTCCTCTTGGTGCTGAGCTGTTTCTGTCTTGAGCCTTTGCACTTTCTGTTCCCTTTTGCTGAGGGCTTCTCTCCCTGTTCTTCACCAGTCAGTTCTCAGGCCAAATGTCAGCTCTGCAGCTCCCCCTACTCACGGCCGCTCTTGTTTCACCTCCTAATCTACTGCCTGTTGATGACTTCCCTTGTTTTTACTGTTTGTTTGTTTGTTTTTTTCCCTCTGAAGCTGATTTACTTACTCTCATTTCCCTATGGTCCATAGTGTTTTTATCTTCCTTGTTTTTCCATTTATCTTTAGCCACTAAGCAATACCTAGTACGTGGGCACTTGTAAATATGTAAATACACGTCTTTTTACTCAAAAGTCAATGTATGGAGGTAGAAGTTAGATTATAGATTACTTTGGGGGTATATTGATGGGGAAAGGGCTTAGGAGAAAGTCTGGTGTGTTAAAAACATTCAATCATTCCTTTGCGTGATGCAGTGCTTTTAATTTGCTCCTAAAAAACACTCCATTTCTAGCAAGAACATGCCTTGCTACAATGCTTAGTGGCAACTGATTACCATTTGACACCGTCTTCCCTCTTAAATCAAGGTTCAAAGCTACACAAAAAAGCTTCTGCTTCATCAGAAATTAGACCAATAGGCAGTCTAGATGTGGATGAAGTCATTGTTATCATAAATCCCAAAATAGTAAGTAAAAATAAAAGGCTTAATTGGTAAAAGAAAAACACATTCCCTCGCCAAGACTAGTCGTGAGAAACAACTCTCATCTGTTGCGGAATAATTCTTCTGTACAGGGTGAATACGTATTACTCTCTTATCAATAATAAGGAAGTTGATTGGCTTATAACAAGACAGGATAAAGTTAAGCAGAGCAATCAAACAGAGGACTTTGAGAAGAAGAAGGGGGGGGGGGGAGTCAGAGAAGACATCAACCAGCTGCTGAGGAAGCAGGATGTGTAGAAAATGAGGTAATGAGCCATGAGTTACATGGGAAAAATAGATAAGAAATATCTAAACATAAGATTTAGAAAGTAGCAAGCCTGAGCTATTGGCCAAGCATCCACAATTAACATTAAGACGCTGAGTGGTTATTTGGAAGCAGCTGCTGGTTGTTTAGGAGCAGACAGTCGGGACAGGAAAACTTGCCCACACTCATCTCTTTACATGTAGCATATCGAATTCCTTCTATGTTGCCTTAGGCCCAAGTCCTTTACCTACTTCCATCTACTCCATAAGTACCAATTTCTTTGAAACTGGACATCCATGTTTTGCCTTGAGAAGAGCTTAGAGGATGTGGAAGGCATTAAAGTTATCCCACCTACATTCTCATTTCTCTTGGCTATTTTTTTCTGCTTCTCTTCTTCTATTCTTAGAAGTTCAGATTTTATAATTTTCTAATTATAGGAATTGGGGATTCCTAACTTCCATGTCGTCTGGATGAAGGAGTGGAGGTTCAAAGAGTGAATCGGAGCAGGGACCAATATCCTTAACTGCCACTTTGCTTCTGCCTATGAAGCCTGGATTCTCATTACTGCCCTTTCCATCCATAGGCCCTGAAAAAAGGCATCCTACAGGGCTGGGCTTACCAACTGTGATAGCTAATTTTGTATGGCAACTTGACTACATCTGCGTAAGATGAGATTGGGCACATTCAGGACAGTATGGTTGTAGACTTGACTACATCTGTAATCAACTAAACCCAAGGATCTTGGAGCACCTGGGAGGGATTGTCTTGATTGCACCATTTGACACAGGAAGACTCACCCTAATCTGGGCCACTCCTTCTGGTGGCAGCCCACATAAAAGGACAGGGAAAACGAAGGCTTTTGTTTTTTGCCTGCTTGCCCTCACTCTCACTAGCAAGGTCATCTATCCTGTTGCTGAGGTATTCCTTTACTGGCGTTAGAACCTACATTTTCAGGATCCCAACATAGACCTAAGACCAGCTGCTTTGTAGGAATCCTCCAGGACTCCTTCCATGAGTAAGATAAAAAGAAAAAAGGAAAGAATAAGGAAAGGGCTTAGAAACTGGTTTCATCTTTGATAATTTTGGCTGACGGCTGGAACTGACTGTGGCCTCTTGTGAGTAGTGCAAACAGGCAACCTACAGTTTGGGCAACAAGCCTGGGTTGTCTGGAGAGTCTATGGGACCCTTTTGGCCAACAACTCAATTAGATGTAATCCAGTCCTGGAATTGAAAGCTTCATTTGGTGATGAGAGGCTTTGTCTCTCTCATTATTTGGTGATTTTCATTCAAATTGCTTTCATATATGTATGTATTTTAGGAAGCTTCTGCTGTATTAGGTGTCTATACTACTCCAAAATGGCCCTTAATTTTAGCTGTCTCTCCCCATATTTTCTCCCTTATCCCCCCATCTCTTCACCTACCCTGATCTTCCTGTCCCAGCTCCACTTCTACCCATCCATAACTACCTAGTCTAATTCCCTTTCCTAGTGAGATCTATCTGCCCCCTCCAGTCCTACTCTATACTTAACCTCTGTGCTTCTACATATTATAGCTTGACTATCATTGCCTTAACAGTTAATATCCACGTATAAGCAAATACATATCATATTTGTCTTTCTCAATCTTTCTAGTAAACCATTTCCCCACTCAGGATGACTTTTTCTAGTTCTATCCATTTTTTTTTCTGAATTTCATTATTTTATGTTTTAACTGGTGAGTAATATTCCGTTGTGTAAATATGCTACGTTTTCTTTATATATCTTTCCGTTAAGGGACACCTAGGTTGTTTCTAATTTCTGGCTATTATTAATAAAGCACCAATGAACATGATGGAGCAATGGTCCCTGTGGTAGGATGAAGTAGCCTTTGGGTATATGCTCAAGAGAGGGGGACTAGTAGTTTTGATGGTAATTAATTTTTTTATATTCTTTGAGAAATTCATACACTGTATTTTGATTATATTCACCCCCTTCCTTCACACCACTCCTGTTCTCAGCTCCTCTCAGACCCAATCCTTCCCGCCTACCCACCTCCACTTCATGTCTACTTTTACGCTTTTTTTACTTAATTTTATTATTGCTGCTTTTTTCCACTAACCATGTTGTTGAGAGCTCATGGGTGCAGTTTCCCTGAGGTGTGCAGAGGACATTATCTCACAGCAGATATCTTGGCTGTCTCATTCGTTCAGTCTTCTGCTCCCTGCTTCTGTAAATGTCTATGAGTGTCGGGGGTGGGGGTTCTGTTGTAAATGTGTTAACTGGGGGACAGGCCCCTACTCTCAGTTATTCTCTGCATCTTAACAAGTCATGGATTTCTATAATGATCTCTGTCACCTAAAGAAGGATGTTTCCATGGTGAGGATAAGAGCTGCTCTTTTCTGTGGGTTTATACACACAAGCACGAGTGTTTAGAACACCATTAGGAACTGTACAGGTTTGGCCAATTGGCAGTAGTAGGCACTCACCTGGGTTCCATGACCTCACTAGTCATGGGCAGTGCCTAAATTTGAAGTGCTTGACATGAATCCCCTTCTATCTAGCATGTCTTACATTCCAGTTCAGAGGCTCTTGGTCACCCCCAGGATATAAGTGCCACCATCATACCCTTTGAAACATCTTGCCATGCTGGTCATGGTTATGATTTGTAGGCATTACAGCTAAATTGGACTTACTGGGTCGACTGGTTTTCCCCCTGGGTAGCTTGCATAGCTCCCTTGGATGGAATCTTATTCCCGCTGCCTTTTTCTTTCATTCTCCAGTCCTTAAGAAAGTAATGAGATGTAGTGGAATTTGCCTTCCTCAGACTAAAACCTGCTGGTATCTGATGCAATCTCTCTAGAATGTAATACACAAGTTTCACCAGCGGCTTGGGTTGTGAAATATGAAATATTCAGTGTCTGTCACACATCGTGGCAGGGTCCATGTCAAACGAGACCAGAACATCGTAAGAATCTGTACCAGCTCATGCCTCAGCCTTCCTGTCCCTGAGTGGCCACATCCAGCGTGCCTTTGTGCCCCTGTCCTATTTATCTTTAACTGTCAATGCCACCTAGAATCACCTGGGAATGGAGTCTCAGTTGAGGGAATGCCTAGAGCAGATGGGCCTGCGGCCATGTGTGTGGGAGGGTTATTTTGTTGATACAGAAGGGCCGATCCCACTGAGATTGGAAACATCCCATGGCAAATGGTCCTGGGATATGTAAGGAAGATAGCTATAGACAAGCCTGCAAGTGAGCAAACCAGAAAGCAATGTTTTTTTCCATAGTTTCTTCAAGTTCCTCCTTGAGTTCCTTCCCTGAAATCTCTCCATGATGGACCGTATGTTGGAAGGAAAGTTTTCTTCCCTGAGTTGATTTTGGTTCACCCGTTTCATCACAGCAACTGAAAGGGAACTGGAGCATGGCCTCTCCACTCTTTCCACACTGGGGTTAATTCTGTCAATAGGCATTTTTCCCCCTATATAATTATTTGTGTACAGATGAAGCCTAATTTTTTAAAAAGAGACATCAAAAATATCCTTTAGGCAAAAAGGGGCCAATTGGCTATAAAGAATTAAATAGAACACAGGAAAGTGTGACCAAAAGGAGCGAAGGGGATTCTGGTAGCCAGCCAGCTCAGTTTCACCATATTCAGTGGAGTAAGGGATGGCTCTCACAGTTTGATGAAAACTGGTGTAATGTGAAGCTCTTATTCACCATGGAACTTTCCAGATCCTAACCCAGGGGGCAGCACAGACTTTTGATTAAGCATATCAAGAGATGTTGTTGCAGGCCTTGGAAGGGCATTTATGGAAAATCTGGAGTATTAAAAGATACACGGTTGTCAATATGCTTTTCTTCTTCTTCTTCTTCTTCTTCTTCTTCTTCTTCTTCTTCTTCTTCTTCTTCTTCTTCTTCTTCTTCTTCTTCTTCTTCTTCCTTCTTCTCCTCCTCCTCTTTCTCCTTTTTTTCTCCTCCTTCTCCTCCTCCCTCCTTTTTCTATTTTTTTTTTTAATACAGGGTTTCCCTGTGTGGCTCTGACTGTCCTGAAACTCACTTTGTATACCAGGCTGGGCTTAAACTTAGAGATCCACCTGCTTCTGCCTTCCATGTGTTGGAATTAAAGGCATGCACCACCACTGATCAGCTTTCTGTTTATGTTATGAAGCCATGGGAGTAAGCAACTTATCATTTAATCCTAACAGATGTCGCCTTAAAATCACACTGTGGTCCTAGATAATTAGACCTTCATTACTATCCCCTCTCTCCACTTTGCAAGCAAAGGATATTACTAGTTGAATAAACCCAATGGTCTATGTTAGGATGTTTAGACCTGTGTTCTATTAATGATTTTCAAAGACCAGACTATTTTCCCTTAAAATCTTTTACTTCGAGATCTAGGTATTCTCCATAAAGCTAATTATGATTTAACTTATTTTTCTTCACATATCAATTAAAACAGATGAAAATGGATGATCCATTGACAGGCAGTTCTAAATTTTTACTAAGACCGCCTGTTATATTCCATTTATTCATCAGAACAATCCTTTTAGTGTTGCTGATTTTTAAGAGCATTGAATTAGTCGGAGTAAATAGCACATGTGTGTATAATTTATGTGTGAGTGGGGATCATGTGTACATGTATGTGTGGGTGAGTGTGGGCATGTGTGCACGCGTGTAAACTAGAGGGTAATCTAGGGTGCAACTCCTCAGGCTCTGTCCACCTATTTTTGAGACAGTTTCTCTCCTGCCTGGAACTCACAAGTGGTCTAGTCTAGACAGCCTGCAAGCCCTAGGTATCCTCCTGTCTCTGCCTCCCTAGCAGTGGGATGGCCAAGTACATGTCACTGTGCCAGGCTTTGTCATATGGGTTGTGGGGACTGAACTCAGATCTTCATGCTTGCAAGGCAAGCACTTCATCAACTGAAGTTATTCCCAAGACACATTTTTCTCAATTTTACAGGAGGATTAATAAATTAAATTAACAATTAAGTATAATTAATTAATTAAAAATTCTCCTGCAGTCAGAATTTATGCAGTTGGCGATATTGGATATATCATTATGGTCAACTTCTTAATTTAAGTAAACAACAAGGCAGAATTCGAAATTTAGTAGACAAATCTGTGTGACTCCTCCTTTGTGTGATACTTCCTCCATGAGGGATTTCTCACTCTTCCAAGTGCAAGCATGATCAACTAGATCACCCACCCAAGGCTAATGACTAGTTCATGTGTAAGAGCATGGCTGGAGCTGCCTAAGTTACATGGGAAGACCTTCTTCCACTGTAACCATTAAAACAGTCAATTGGTAAACTGGGAATACTACCGTCATGCTTCCAAATGTTTGTCTAGAGGACAAAGGAAACAGAGAGATAAAAATTCCTGAGAGACAGACAAAGATCTAACTAGGGGAAAAACAATTTGCACTGAGGATCTTGCTGAGCTCCCAACATCCAGCTATAGGAGACAATGAAATCCCTATGTTGCGGTTTGAAAATGAGATGCTCCTGCAAGTGTATGTGATGACACTCTTGAGATGTGATGGAACTGTAAGGCAGGGACTGGTTGGGGACAGTAGGTCACACTCTATTCAGATATGATGGAGCTGTAGGGTAGGGATTGGTTGGGGACAGTAGGTCACACTTGAGATGTGATGGAGCTGTAGGGTAGGGATTTGTTGGAGACAGTAGGTTACTGGGGGCATGTCCTTGAAAAGTACATCTTGTCCTAACTCTTCACTGTGGCTCAGTTCTGCTTTGTGTTTGTCATGGGATGAATAACCTTGCCCCATGTTCTGACTCAACATGGGTTCAAACACGTGGAGCCAAGTGACCATGGACTGAACCCTCTAAAACCACGAGCCCCAAATCTGTGCCATTAAGTTTGTTCTGTCCATTATCTTATGGTAGTGATGAGAAAAATAACTAATATAGAAAATTTGTAGTAGGCAATTGGGGATTTCTTTATTGCTAAGCCTAACTACGTGGTCTATAAGACATTGGAACTGGGTTGTGGGGGGAATTGGAAATTAGAAGTGAGTTAAAGAAGCCCACAGTGTTGCAAGGAGAAACCACAGGGTGTTTCAGGGATGGGGTGGGGGGCTCAGAGGAACAGAATCCAGGTAAAAATACAGACAGCAAAGTTTGCTTTTTTTGTGATCTCAGGTAAGATTTATGGAGTGAGTCAGAGATTTGAAAAGAGACCATTTGTGTTACATTCTGGCAAGCAATTTACTGATGTTCATGCTTAGAGACTTTAGGTGATGCAAAGTGTAAAATTACTAAACTAGTTAATCTGATAAAGAAAAGTATAAGCCAGCATGGCACTCAGGTTGTAACACGGTTATTGTTGACTGCATTTAGCTGGTTTATAGTGAGAAGTGCCAGCAAAAATGAGAGTAGAAAGATGAAAAAAACATAATTTTGGAATAAAAGTGAGAATAAAGTTTAGAACCAAGGGTCATGTGGTTCCTGAAGAGACTAGCCTACACACACACACACACACACACACACACACACACACATGCGCAAACACACGTACACAACACGCACTTCCCATGTGTACACACACACATATAGCAAGAGGACAATAGAAAAAAGATGACTTGAGGTATCTCAGGAACTGGCCATATGCCACCCATGACTAACTCAAGTATATGAAAAGTGAGCTCATTTAAACATTTTCCCTTGTAAAGAGAGAACTCTGATGTGCTTGAACAGGGTCAGGCTGGGGCCAGCTACGAAGATGTTTCCTCTGGACCCATTTCATAATGTTTAGTCGCTCAGATACTCGAAAGCCACTACAGCTATGGCCAAAAGTGATCTTAACTGATGAAGTTGGCAGCAGACCTTGGTCCATCCATGTGTGGCCAATCTTACAGGAAGAAGGAAAGAGTTAAGGGATCATGAGGCTTCTACCCTGACTTCGAAAGAAAGCCTGAGAGGCCAGCAGTATGTGATGGGCTTCCCCCATGAGGGCAGCGATATGAAGCTCTGATGGTGAAGACTCATGTGGAAACTCCAGGGAGTTGTAGAGGACACGGACACGAACTATCTACCAAGGGAGGGAACAGGGAAGGAGTTGAGTCATCCTGAGACAGGAGTCATTTGCTTGTAAACCAGAAGTCTGGAGAATCAAGGTTACCCAAGCATTTCGAACTAAGTTCATTCAGCACACCCCAGTGTGTGGACATGGTGTTTGTCCTGCTGGGAGTCAGTCTTGCTTAGGTCCGATCCTTTCTTGCTGTTCTCCCATTCTTCCTTTTTAGGATGTGAATGTTGACTATATCTTCAAGTGTATATTCTTATTCATTGTAGAGGCCATTACAGCTAAGAGTTAGCTATGAGTGTCGGAGGAGACATTGAATTTGGACTTTTGAGTAATATTCCACATCTAGAGACTTTGGGAATTATTTTTTTGATAAATAAAAAAACATTTTGCATTAGGAAATGATCATAAACCTTGGGACCCAGGGGTGGAATGTTCTCTTCTAAATCTGAAGTGTCCTCATAGGGCTTACTTACTGAAGACTGGTTCTGCAGATTGCTGAACTATTTGATGGATGTGGTTTCTACCTTAGGAGGCAGGAGTCTAGCTGGAGGAATCAGATCTTTGGAGATTACATCATGAAACCTATTCCTCTCCTCTTATCTTAGTTACATTTTTGTTCTTGTGCAAATACCCTGTGACCGAAGCTACTTATACAAGAAAGAGTTTAATGGGGCTTGGAGTTCTAGAGGGCGAGAGTCCATGATGGAAGAGTAAAGGCCAGGGGACAGATTGATGGAGTCACACCTCTTAAAGCTTCTCAAACAGTTCCACAAACTGGGGACCAAGTATTCAAACATTTGAGCCCCTGGGGACCATTCTCATTCAAACCACCACACTCCTCCTGCTGCCCCCTGTCCAACACGTGATAAACAGCCTCCTCCTTCACATACTCTTAATGCCATGACATTCTGTCCAGGCACATGGAGCCAAACAACTATGATTCATATATGAGAGAATGCACACAAATCATTCCACTCTTATGTTGCTTCAGCTGGGTTCTTTGCTACAGTGGCAAAAGAGTAACTAATATATCCCATTTCCTTAAAACTTGCTGGAGTTGAGGCTAGGTTCTCTAGGCATTTTATGGACAATGTCTTCTTGGTGATCAGGCTTTGTACTCTGTGGAAGTAGGTCTTAAGCATTAGAATGCATTAAATAATCAGCTGCTCTAACTGTTAAAAATGCAGTCTTTGGCTGGGTGCTGGTGGTTCACACAACTTTAATCTGGGCACTCAGGTAGCAGAGGCAGGTGGCTCTCTGGTTTCAACCTGGTCTACAGAGTGAGTTCCAGGACAGTCAGACTACACAGAGAAACCCTGTCTGAAGGGCAAAAAGAAAAGAAAAAGGAGAAGGGGAAGGGGGAGGGGGAGGAGGAGGAAGAAGAAGAAGGAGGAGGAGGAGGAGGAGGAGGAGGAGGAGGAGGAGGAGGAGGAGGAGGAGAAGGAGGAGGAGAAGGAGAAGGAGAAGGAGAAGGAGAAGGAGAAGGAGAAGAAGAAGAAGAAGAAGAAGAAGAAGAAGAAGAAGAAGAAGAAGAAGAAGAAGAAGAAGAAGAAGAAGAAGAAGAAGAAGAAGAAACAGAGAGTCTGGAGTTCTGGAGTTCCCACAGATTCAGTTAGAGGGGGAACTGGGTGGCCTAAAACTTGTTTGTTCAACCTTGTCCTACAGCGAGAGGGATCCTTACAGATGCCTGGAGTCTACTCACTGATTGTCTCAGTGTCTCCACACCAAACCTTTTCCCCTTGCAGTCTACACAAATTTCAAGTTTGAAAGGTTCATGTTAGTCTTTCCTTTTTCCTGATAACTGCTCCTCCAGATATCTGCTAGGACAAATAATTTCTTTAACTTTGGTAGTTAAGTTTCTTTCTTAGTGTTAGACACAGTGATAGGACTATCTCACTCCACCTATATGCTTTATTTAAGTTTTTTTCTTTTTTCCTGAATCTCTTTACCTTTTAAAGTCCTATACAGTTTGATTTTCATATTTATTATATACACTGATTCTTTCCCTCCCCCCTTCTGCCTAGAAGAAAACTCCTTGAATTCACAGTTCTTTCATTTGCTCACCAATGTGTCCAAAGTGTCTTCAGTACATAGCAGACACTCAATAAATATGTTTTGAAGGAAAGCATTTTTCTTGCACCAGGATGAAAAATGTGTGTCCAGAACTATTAGTATTTTAGTTTCCTAATATCTCATAATCCAGATGCTGAAAACTTCTTTCCTTTGAAACTGAGACATCCTGAGGGGATGCGTTTAGGGAGTGATGGAATGGAAGTTCTGCCTGGTTTCTGATGCTCCATAGAGGTGCTCCCTCTGAGTCCACTGTGCTTTATCAAGCCTCACTTCCCATGGGGCTTTTCTCAGGGTGGCATGCAGTTAGTTTCCTATCCAATGCCAGCTTTATCCTTGGAGGAGGAGGTTTTCTGTAACTATCCTGTCCATCCTTCTAAGAAACCAGACATCCACTGACTGTGCACAGCATGCGTGTGCTATAGATATACAATAAGGGTTATAAGGGAGTTTGTGTGGAAGGCAAAGGTGCTGCAACCATTCCAATAGAAGCTGAAACAGCAGGCCATGCCGGTGAGACCTACTCAGGGAAGAGGTGGGAACCTCAACGTGCCTTTTACTAGAGTCCCATGGATATCTGGCTCTGAAATGGCAAGCAGTGATTTGCTCTCTCTGTGCATAGTGGCTTGCACCACTCAAGCCTTGTGTATATTAGACAGAGAGCAATGACTGATGTATTGGAAGACAGTGACTGCTGTTCTAGTAGACATCCATAGCTATAGGTGATATACTTCCTTTAAAAGCAGAGTCATGGTTAACTTCTTGGACTAGGGATTCCTGAGGCTAATTTTCACTGGTCCCACGGGGTCTCCTGTTTGTTTATATTCATATTGATATATAGTTTAACATCTACTCAACTCAGTTCAGTCTATCGTCTTTGACACTTGATAACTTTCAGACAACGTAATCATTTTAAAAGTATCCAAGATTAGCTGGTGGGGGTGGCACATGTCTTTAAATCAAGCCCTTGGGAGGCAGAGACGGGCAACTGTGAGTTTGAGGCCAGCCTGGTCTATAAAAAAGCATTCCTGGCCAGTCAGCTACACAGAGGAACCTTGTTTAGAAAAATCAAATCAAACCCAAGCAACCAACCAATCAAACAAACAAACAACAAAACCCTCAAAAGTGTCAAATATTGATTAAAGACATTCTTTTCAGGAATCCTTTGATGGTAAGATCAGATTTTTGCAATTTTTTTGTATAATACCTTCCTTTTTAAAATACTGATTTCAACTACCCATGTACCTGAGTATTGTAATATCAAAATAGTCTCAGAATACTGTTAGTCTTTAAAAGAGTGGCTAAGTTATCAAGTAACATTCACTCCACTGAGGCCAACTGCTGCCTGCTACTTTGTTTACTCAGTTTCTGAGTGCTTGGGCAGCTGCTATGCAGTGTTTGCTGAAGGGAAATTGGATTCTTAGAGAAACTGAGTAATCTTCCCTATTAAGCAATTAAATAAAACGGGCTCTGGGCACATTTAGCAGGTGGGCTTGAAAATGGAAAAAAAATTGAAGATCACACTTGGATTTTAAATGGATATTTTAAAGACAGGCATTTAAAAGAAAAATGATGGTTGGGATATTTCTTTTTCCTATTAAGGCTTTCCAGTTAAGACAAAAGGGGCGGAATATCAAGGAATTTATACAATGAAAGAAGAAGCTGCTTAGTGGAAGAAGGCCCTGAATTTAATTGAGACTCATCTAAAAAACATAGTAAATCTTATTCCTTATCTCCAGATTTTCTTCTTCAAAAAAGTGATTAGAATTTTTATTTCATTTACCATTTCATTTTTGTAGGGTCGCTCTTCACAGCAATGCCGTCACAACACAGGGACTCTCATAACACGCTGTTTATAGGTCAAAATGAAAACCAAAACCAAAACGAAACCAAAGGCGTTATTCTTCAACTCATTACAGAGGCGGCCCTTCACTTTTAATGAGAAGGTTAGCGATTTTTTTTTTTTCTATGTCTTGACGTTTGGTAACTGCGAAATCTGAGACTGGAGACGGAGAATATCCCTTAGTTGTTGGTGATATACCGGCCTTAATAGCAGAACCACAGTTCTAGTCTCTCTGGCCCGAATTCCAGAGGCTAATTTCCACCCCTCCCACGGAGTCACCTGCTCCTGGGGAACCCCGGCCAGAAACCGGGTCGCGCCAGGTCAAATCTTGTGCGTCTCTTGTTTACTCCGCCCCAGGCTGGGCGGTGGCACGGACAGGGGGTGGGGAGAGGGTGCTACGGCCTGGGCCGGCCCCGGACGCTTGGGCGAAGCTGCTTGGGTGCCCCGGGTGGGTGGCGCGCGGTCGGGCTCTGCGACTAGCCCACCCGGAGAAGACGCTCCGGGCGTCGACACCGCCCAGAAGCCTGTGACTGCGCTCAGGCGCAGCGACCTCCTGGGGACCTCCCCCGAGGGTGCACACGAGTCCACACACGCTGGGTAACGGCCCGAGGGAGCCCCGGTGTCCCCCGGGTGTTGCCGGGTTGGGGAGGAAGCCAGAGTCCCGGCCCCTACTCGCTTGGGATTCCCTCCCCACCTCCCCGACGCCCCGCCCAGCTCTCCCAGGGCTGGGTGTGATTTCAGTCCCAACCAAGGAAACAGAAGCGCACAGCTGGAGGTGGCAGCAGCTCGCCCCCTTTCCCCGCGCGGCGCCCCCAGGAAACCGGCAGCTGCTCCCCGCGCCGCTGCCCCAGCCTATTTGAATACCCCGGCGAGGGCGGGCGGCTTCCTGAGCTGGGTGCACCCGGGGCGCCCTGGGGAGTGACCCCGGGCAAAGCAAATGGGACATTTCGAGCGCATGAAAACTTCGTGCTTCCGCCGGGGTACGGAAAATGCCAGTAAAACACTTTGAGAGTTCCAGGGGCCGCAGTATAATTTTGTTGTTGTTTTTGTTGTTTTTCTCAATTGATAACAAAATCGTGAGTAGAGGCAGGGGAAGAGACGAGGGATGGGGCAAAATATGAGGACTACACTAATCACCTAATTCCGTTCCCTAGGAAGGCAGGGAGCCGGTACGTGGGAAGGGGGGGGTGGGGTGGGAAGGGGGGGGTGGGGTGGGAAGGGGCTGGGCACGAAGGAGGTTTCCACACCCTAGTAGGAAATTCTCAGACTGTTCCAGACGCCCCAGTGTTTCTGCGTGGCAAGCTGATACCAGTTCTCATGGGAGATCCCGGCTTTTAGCGAGGGGAGCTCAGCGGCGACCTTTCCACCCCCGCGCGCCCGCAACGGGGCCAGTCCGGGTCGCCGGGCGCACCGCACATCCCTCGCCCCACTGGCCAGCTCCAGACTGGTTTTTCTGGTTCAGCCTCCCTCCTAGGGACGCGCTGGGGGATCCGATGACGTCGCTGGCTGAGTCTCTCCCTCTTCCTCCCTCCCTCCCTCCCCGCGCCTCTCCCCCGCCCGCCCTCGCCGCGCACTCCTCCTAGTAACTTCTGTTCGGGGAGGCGCTGCCAGGAATAACCCGGTGCGTCCACAGCCCCGAGGGGAGGCGGCCGCTGCGGCTCCCGCACGCCGACAAACTGCGGCCCGGGTCCCCCGGCTCAAGCCCTTTTCTGGCGGCTTCGGCCCCGGTTCCGGCTCCATCTCCTTACAGTGTCCGAAAATAAATAAATATATAAATAAAGGCTAGAGGAGCCAGGGCTGGCGGTGGGGATCGCCTCCCTCCCTCCTCCCTCCCTCCGCGCCCGCCCTCCCTCTGTCCTTAAGGAAATGCTACCAGACACCCCCCACCAGACACGCTCAGCCTGGGTGAGGAGCGGCCGCGGCAGCAAGAACAAGGGCATCAGGGGGCTTTCCTCCCCTTCTCTCCCTCCTCTTCTTCCTCCAGCGCAGCGGTGACTTTACAGGTGAGCGGCCGCCGCGGCTGCGAGGATCC
Source organism: Alexandromys fortis (assembly GCF_014885135.2). Classification (NCBI taxonomy): domain Eukaryota; kingdom Metazoa; phylum Chordata; class Mammalia; order Rodentia; family Cricetidae; genus Alexandromys; species Alexandromys fortis. Next base: position 1,255,238 of record NW_026068086.1, read on the forward strand.
CCCCCACTCAGCCCGCCGCGTCGCGCCCTCCTTCGGCCGCTGTCACCCGGACTGCCGGGAGCTGACAGCCACCCGAGGGGCTCGCGGCCGGGAGACTGGCGGCCGGCGGGAGGCGGGCTGGAGGTGAGGGGGTGGAGAGCTGGAGAGCGGGGCGCCGCCGTGCGCTGTCTCTCCCCGGTGGAGGAGGGTCTCCGCAAAAAGAAAAAGAAAAAGAAAAAGAAAGAAAGAAAAAGAGAGAGACATCTTCGGTGACTGTGGCACAAGTATTTGCCAAGTTGAGTCTTGGACACTGAAGCTTGCCGGGAGCCCAAGCAACTTGAAAGGTCTCCTGGCTGGGTAGCAGCCTCCCTCCACGCCTCGACTCTTGGGTACTGGGTGCAGCCCGGGGGTGCGTGGAGGGCGCACCGGCCGCTGGCAGAGCAGAGCGGCGGGAATCTAGGTCCCTCCTCGGCTCGGTAAGTGGCCTCGGCGCTGGTTTTACCCTGCCTGCTCTTGAGATAGAGCTTGTTTCACTTTACCCTGAAATCGCCTTCGCCCAACTCCATCGCCCCCTCCGCCGCGCGCGACCCAGGCCGGTTTCCCGGTGGCCCAGGGGTGAGGGTCGGAGGAGGGGGAGGGGATGGGGGGGAGACCTCGGCGAGGGGGGTCGGGCGCGTTGGGAAATGCGGGGAATACCCTGGCCGAGGATCTATGCAGATGAGGGGAGGCTGCTTTGCGTAATGTCCTGGGGGGGGGAGGGGGCCGCGCGGGAGCGCTGGAGGCAGGAATGTGCCTGGTTACTAATGAGGGACGTGCACCGGCGCGCACCGCCCGGCCACCGCTGCGGCTGCCGCGGCTGGCGGCCCGTTGTCAGGTAGCGGGGGAGGGGGCGCGGTGCGGAGCCGGGGGCGGCGCGGGCAGGCGGGCGGGCGGACGGCAAGGACCGGGCCGCCGGCCTGCGGCCGAGCGAGAGCGGTGGAGGCACTGACTGTGGGCATTTCGGTGACTCCTTTCTCCTCCGGAGCGAGGAAGGAAGGAAGGAGAGAAGGAAGGAAGGAAGCGAAGAAGGAGGGGACTGTCTCCATGGAAGGTTCAGGCGGAGGCGCCCTCGCCTTGCGGGTGCACCGGCCGCAGAGCGGCTCCAGCCGCCGCCGGCTGGCCCCGGGCGCGTGGAGACGGGTGGGGGCGGATTGCATGCTTATTTGTGCTTCTGCTTGGGGGATCGGGAAGAAACATGTGTGTTTGGGCTGTGCACCGTGAGGAGCTGGGTCTGCGCCTTTATGTCTGTTCCCTGAAGTGGGTGGAACGTTGGCCCGTTCCGGGAATGTTCCATGACGTGGTGCAGCCACAGGAAGGGGGTTAACGAGGGGCTCTCTGCCGCGGCGGCTTTGCTGGCTGCTATCAAAGCAGATGTGCTGCTGCTGCCGCACCTCTCACCTCCCTTCACCCCCAGTCCCCCTCCTTTCTATTCTGTGCGTCTGGTACTGGTAGGGCTAAGACAGGAAAACATAGCTCTGTGTGTGCGTGTGTGTCTCTGTGTGTGTGTGGTGGAGGGTGATGTGCGTGTGGTGTCTGTCGTATTTGGTGGGGGGACGACTCCAGATATGCCCTGCCATCCCAGCTGTTATCACAGATCGGTGCGCTTTATACGCATGTGCCTCCCGCGTCCTGTCCCTCTTACATAACAGACCCAGTGCAGCAGAGGACGGGAGCAAAAGAGACCCCAACCCTCCAGGCTCACCCTGTGTGGGGGCTAGAAGGTCGGAAAGGGTCTCTGGGTGTTGTGCTTTAGGGATGCAGCTCCCAGTGAGGAAGAGACAGAGGGGAAGGAGGGTTTCTTTTAGTGGCTCATCACTGGCCTGTCTACTTGAAAGCATCTAAGTGCCAAGGACTGCAGGAACTAGTCCTCCGAATGCGAAAGCGTTTGACTTGCATCGCCAAGGGAAAGTGGGCGCTCTCACCTCGGAGATGCAGTGACTAGAGAGGGTCCGTAATACAGACGCTTGGAGGAGATCCGCAGTAATGTGCTTGGGCTGGGGGCAGAGGGGTCTAGCGCGGAGGCAAGCAGAGGAATCTCTAGGTAATAGGTTACACGGGAAACCCCGGGACACCTGTAATGGCTTAGAATTCACACAGGAAGCTGTGCAACTGACATTGCAAAACCCTTATGCTGTGCAGTTACTTAGGCCCAAAATGAACACAGAGACTTGCTTCCGGTACTTTCATTATACTGAAAAATTGAACTGATTTTTTTTCCTCCTTCCTTTTCTGCCATTTTAAAAATAACTCAATTTATTTAAAAACTATGTTGGTACTTTCTTCCACTCCAAAAACTAGACTTCAGTAATTCACAGGAGGACTATTTTTTTTTTTTGCCAACTCAGAGCCCTCATCAAGGGCTATTGATTTTTTTCTCTTCAGTACAGTTGTTTCTTTTGCGTGAATGATCAAACCAAGAAATTACTTGAAATATTAATAAGATTCATACTAATTAAATTTGCTGTGATCTATCCTCCTAAAAAAGGCCATGGAACTTTATTAGACACATTTCCTGTACTGATACAGTGATGCTATTTGTCCTTGAGCAAACCAAGTTATTTTAAGTATATCCTTATATTATTATTTATAAATGTGTTAAAGGTTTGCATGTGTCTGATTGTTTATATGTCTTATAGACATGCCAATATAAAATTTTACAAATTACCCAAGAGGATTGTATAATGAGCCTGTTGGGTTTGAGTTTTTGGTTGTAGAAGTTTATCAAAGCAGGAATGCTTTGCATCTGAGTAATCTGGAAATCATTTTTCATTGCTAAGAGAAAATTCTGGTGGAACTCTAAGGAATCATGGTACCAGATTACAACTGCATTTTTATTCTGAGAGGGGAGGGAGAGCTGCCAATATCCACATAATGACAGTGAGCTTCAAGTGTCATAATCTCTTGGACCACTAGGCTTGAAATAGGCACTATGTTTCTCTTGTGCAGAAAAATGCGATGTCACAATGTTGCATCTTCTGAAAATTGTGAGATCATTGATTGCTTTGAGAATAGATGGGGTATAACACAAAATTTCATATTAGCATCTGTGGTGTGTTCAGTGATTGCATTTTTTTAGATTGACTTTATTAGCAGTGACTTACTGTATATGAAATTGCTTAAGATTAAATCAGTGAAAATTGATTGGGGGACAGTTGGGAGAATGGTAATATATTAAGGCTATTTCATATTTATAATTTAGCTTATATTTTAACTGGGGGCTGCTGGGCTAAAAAGTATTAAACTAGACATTTTTGTAAGACATCACAACATATGAAGAATTTATTATAGGTAACATAGCACATAAGAGAATGGTCTTGTTTGACTACATTGAGAGATTACCTAGCAGAATGTTTTGATTGATCAGCTCCTTTTCTATTGGATGCGCTTACAAATGTTCTTGTTACCATGAAACAAAACAGAAGTCAACATTTATCCAGGCGTGCCTTGGAGGATAGTGGTGCATGTGTCGGCCTGAACTCTTGGCAGTGTGACATTATTCAGAAACCAGGTTGAGTGCCTTATGCATACTCTAGCAAAATGATAAATTTATGTTATACTTTGCCATTTATTTTAAGTGGGAAAAACTTCATTTCAGCCACAACAACCAATAGGTCTGCTCTTTGTGTTTCTTTTCATTTCTTAACGTAGTACCGTGTAGGAAAAGATTGGTAGAAAACGTTGTTTGGCCTGGTGAAAGTGTAATTCGGTATTAGTTGTGAAGTGATTGAAACTTGTGTGGTGACCATTATAATAAGAGGAAAGGGGCTCAGATCAGCTGGAAACACGGCTGTGGGGCAGACAGGTTGCAGCTCTCTTACTGGCTGAATATACAGTATTCGCACTTTAGTTCACATCAGCACAGCGAGTGCAGTCTTCTACATTGGCCCTTTGCATCCGTCCCGGGGGTGGAGACGTGGCTCTAGTGTGTGCCTGCCCTTGAATATTTCAGCGGTAGACTTCTTGTCTAGGAACTTTCATGTGAATCCACTGAGCTCATGTCTTGGCTAAACTTTGGTATGTACGCGCTGTGACTTTCAGAGTGATATCAGAGAGTGGAGCAGAGGAAGTCTGCTAACCCAGGTTAAGGAGCTCAGGTTTCATATGGCGCTTCAAACCTTCCAGGGTAAGTGGGTTGGCTTTTCATCACTGAACGTCTTCAGTGATGCCAAGGAAATACTTAAATGGGGGCTTAGCTGTGAAACTAGGGGTGGGCATAGAGTATTGAGACATAGGGAGATTTTGTTTTTCACATAGTTGTAGTCTGAAGGAAATGTCTGAGAAATGGTTTTACTTTCTTATTTGTTCCTGCTATCACAATGGAGCAGTGCTCCCTTTGTGCTCATGACAGCAAAGACTTGGAAGAATGAGTTTGAAAATCAGTATTTTGCAAAAGGTGTCAGACACCGTTAGGTCATTTGGAAAAAAATATTTTAGCACTTAATTATTGTGGCACAACTCCAAAACTTCACAGAAAGAGGATGTGTTTCTTGCTCCATGCGACTTAGGCTTCTCGAGATGAGCCAGTGTTAGAGTGACATGGGCCTTTACTGGCTACGTGGTTGCCTTAGGGCTGATCCAGAACTGATGTCTCATCTACTATTGGTCTGGACCAAAGATGTGCTAATCTTATACATTCACACGATCCATCATTTGAGGTTATCAGCTGCGACAAGTTGATCTATTGTTTTAGTTAATCCATATGTTTAAACTTCCTGTTAGCTTAAAGCAGAGGGCAAACTCTTAGACATGGAGAGGAAAGGATGGAAATGATGCTTTGGTCCCTGAGGGTGAATCTCGGCAGGAAGCAGGAGTCGTCTCATCACTTTTGGATGGTTGACTTCAGGGTCAGGAATAACCAGCCCCCCGCCCCTGCCTTGTCAAACTTGTCGCTCACCATCTTAGCTGTCTTTTCCGAATACCACCACAGACATCTTATCATCACAACTGATACTCTAGTCATTCAGTAAGTAGTTGTGATGGGTCGGCCCTTATGCAGATACTTAAGGATATAATGATGGGATCAAATGAGAAAGGGAGTGGGTAGATAGACACTGGCCACGTGGTCAATGTATCTGTGTAATAATGTGCTAGTTTGCTGTGGAAAATACATAAGGGAGTTTATGTCACCCTGGTCCGGGAGCAAAGTGACTGGGAAAGTGTCGAAAGAAAAGTGTCATTTTCTTGAGGTTGGGAGACGTGCATGTGTCCAGGAGCTGGAAGCAAGCCAGTAAGGCTGGAGGGCTGATAACCGGAAAGAAGTGATGAAGAGATAAGGCCAGAGGAGGAGGGTGAGCCCTGGGAGGCAGGTGACCGCAGGAGTGATTGCCCAATCAGGCATAAAGGAGGCCGGCTCTTGGCAAATCAGGCCCTGTGGATGTCCTTCCTACTGGCCATGATAGAGGATAGTTGTCATAGGAAAGCAAATTCCCAAGGACTGGATGGAGCTGTGGCACAGATCTCTCTCCTTCATAGAGCTTCGTTATCAATTGATTCTGACCCTCTAGGGGTTTGGAATTGCACTGAAGGAGCTGACTTCAGTGAGTGCTCATATTTGTGATCATAAGGAATTTAAATTTCAAAATGTTTATTTGGGGGCTCTAGTAAACTGAACTGACCTGCGTCATTGATCCAATTGATGAATAACTAGTAATTCAGAGAGTGCTCTCTCTCTCTTTTTTTTTAAACAAGGTCTTTGAAGTAACCAATTAATCTTTGAAGCCCTGAATGAGCTGGACCTATTATTTCTGAATGACTAGTAAAGGGTGAAACTTACAATTCTCTAGATAATTTATCTGCATGACTGCAAAAATCAGGATTCAATTTCACATGATTTGGGATCAGTGTAACATGACATTGAAGGAAAAGAACTGGAAAGAGAGGCTTCTGAAGCTCTCCCTCCTTCTTTTTCATGTGTATCATGTTGTTAGTGTACTCTCCATCTCGGTCTTTATATAATATTGAGAACGTAGGTGGCAGTCCGAGCTTGGACTCCGTCGACAGACTCATCACCAGACAGCAGGACAATTATCTCCGACTTGAAGGCTTGTTTCACAATCTAGAGAAGACATATGGTTTATTAGAAGCCTTATTATAAAGCAGAGTTAAAGCTTCCAAATCAAAGTAGAGTTAGAAGCTTCCTGCTTCCTAAACTGGAAAGAACTGAAGGTCTTCACAGGAAAAGGGATTTGGAATTGAAAGCTTTGAAAGCTGGATAAAATAAGCAGTGTGTTGTGGTAGGGTATGGGGTGGGGGGCAGAACAGTGGTACCAGGGAGGGGAAGACTCAGGGGGAGTTTGGGAAGGTAGCTGACTGTCTATCCCCTGGGACCATAGTAGTCTGGAAGAAGCTGGGTTGCACTTGAGGGTTGGGTCAGAGCAACCATGCTATGAAGTGTGGGTTTTAAAAAGGTTCTAAAGACCTTGGTAGTTGTTAGGAGTTGGTCAGATTGCCCTACCATTCAAAATGGAGGCGGACTCTGTTGTATGACAATGAGACTTTAATCTCTTGCCTAATGTTACCTTAACAGGCAGTAAATAGAGTGATTAAAATATTTGATTAAACATTGCCATTTCAGGTTTGAGCAGCAATGTAAGTGAGGTATATCACTATTATTTTAAGTTGCTCTACAAAGTTTGACCCTAGAAAATAATTCACGATGACGTAATGGAAGCTGATCATCGAACACCAGTGTGTAACAGTGATCATAATTAAATCACAGAGCGTTTACACCGTGTGGGGGGGAAATGTGTAAGGAATGGATTGGTGATTCGTTGGAAAGTCATTAGAACATGGTGTTTAGTTGGTAACTATTGTATCTAAGTCATGATGGTGTTGGAGAATTGGAAATGCAAAGCTTGACTCGACAGAGGTTTGTGTGGTGGTTTCGTTTTCTCTGAAAAGAAAGAAGATCTTATTTGCATGTGGCAGATTCACTTATGTCAAAGGTAGAGGGAAAATCTGGGACTTTGGCAACCAAGCTTTGGGTAAATTTGGACTCACCCTCATTTGTCATAACTTAAGGTTCTGTAAGTATCCACACCATCCCTCAAACATATAAACATGGTAGAAAAATCATGTATTCAGGGAGAGAGAAAATATCGATAGTTACAAGATAACACCAGGAATTCTTATCTAGATTGCGGCAGAAAAGATTTATTTTAAAATCGAGATTCTGTCTAATTCCATAGAAGGAAGATTGTTGGGAAGGTAATTTAAATTGTAAGTAGCTTTGTACTCCAAAATGGGAGATTCATTTGAAACTATGCTTTATTTCTTTTGGAAGCCAGACAACTGGTTTAATAGTGTACATATGAAACGCTAATTTGCCTTGTTAATTGGATGCAATTAAATTGAGGTTATTTTATACCTCTTAATTGTCTGAAAATTACATGTGTTGCTATCTCTGTGTAGTGGGAGGCGAGAGCCAGGGAAGGGATCGCAGGCGTGCGGGGCAGAGGACGAAGGCTTGGCTTGGTCTTTGCAGGGAACTTTTTGTGACAACCTAGAAGCTAGTCATCCGAGCTCTCTGGACTTCATTTGGAAACGGAAGAGATGGGAACAGATGGCTTTTACAGCCTCTCCCAACTTATATTTTAGCAGTCTAACATTCGACTGCAATGTTACAGGGGGCTGCAACGTCATTTTATTCTGTAATCATGGTATTACCCAAATGTACAAAACACTTTAAAAAATTGGCACAGGGCCAATCCAGCAAATCAGTTAAGAGGAAGGGATTGGGGGCTTAAAGAACTCTGGTCCTATGACAGGCTCCATAGCAGAAACCACTTCCCACTTGGGAGCTCATGGCCACCCTTGAGATTTGGTGTCATTATCTCTGTGTTTGCAAGTGAGGAAACTTGAGTCACCCGTGGAGCAGCATTTGAACTCAAGGCTCTGTGTCAACTCATGGTGTAGTTGTTCATGTTAAGAGTCATTTAAAAATGAAAAAAAAAAAAAGCCAGCTAACCATTTTTACCACCAAGTATAGCAGCCTGTGGGTATTTACCAGGGGTTTAAGTAGGCATTCTCTGGGTTGGGAGCCTCTATTTGAAATCAGAGCCGGGTGAAATGGCCCTGGGTGTATTCCAGCTGGGATGGGGGTGGGGGTGGGTGGTTGAAAACTCACTTGACAGCTCTGAGGTTATGAAAGGAGGGACTATCTATTGGAGGGCCACTGTGAAGCTTCTGTGGGCCTATGTGCTCAGATCCCTGTGAGCTCTCAGTGTGTGTGGTGCTCGGCGGCTCTGATTCTTTTTAAGGGATTGCAAGGGAATGAAAGCACAAAAGAACTCAAGTTGTTGTGACAGTAAAATGTTCCTGAACTATCTTCAAATGGTCCGTTAAACTCTTGATGGAAACGGTTTAGAAAACAGTGTCATAATGCACAAGGCTTCGGCAGTTAACAAATGGAAACACCAATTAAGATCTTGGATATTCCTCAGCCCGCTCAGCCAGTGTGCTGCACCAGTGAAGTGAACTGAATTCTCTGGTGTGGGAAGGGTTCAGGCTAAAAATAGCTTTTGGTGCCTGAATTACCCAACTTGAACTTTTGCCTAAGTTTCAATAGCCCGGGAGAAGTGAGTGCTCACCCCTGAGGCCTTGGGTCCGCTCGTGGGGCAGTTTTGGGGACCGCTGATTTGAAAATGTGTTCATTCAGCCAAGGTTGGTGGTCTGGGAAAGGTGGTGCTCTAGACACCGAGGCATCACCAGTGAACAAAACAGTAAAAGAGAAGGCCTGATCCTTAGGGGGTTAGCATTTTAGTAGAGGAATTTAGGAATGATCTGGCAAATTCAGTTACTATGCTGTATGTTTTTCAAGGTGTTCGATAATTCCTACTTATATAATGAGTGTCTTAGCCTAAATGGGACTTAAAGAAACACTGAGAGATTACTTCAAGCACTCCTAAAATATCCCACTGATTTTAACATATATATACAGACATGTATGTAAACATATAAATAAATATTATAGCACTATTTATTTCTATTTTTTCAGGGTTAAGGGTACAGCACAACATGAACCCAAACCAGGATTTCATCCCTAGTACTGCAAAAAGAAAAATTAAAAAAAAAAAGTGGAATTCAAATAGTTTTTAACACAGTGCTGTCAGGCTTTGGCATGGACGTGGAACACCATTTCTTTCTTTTGCAAATGGCATATCACATTGTATCATAAAATGCATTTGTGAGTTTGCTGTCATAAAGATTATATTTAGAATTTATATTTTAACATTTCAATGAATAAAGTTTCTAGAAGATTAGGTTGGCTCCCACTTCCATCAAAGTCTGTGGACCACAGTGTGTGACAATGTATTTGCTGGATCTCCAGAAGCATGCATTGAAGGCTAGGAAAGAAACTTTATCTCTCTGCAAGGTGGGATACACATACAGCCATGTGAAGGAACCTTAAACAGATCCAAGTCTTGATTAGACTCAGTCTCAGTGGCCAGTCCATCTGTATGCTTCCCACTAGTGGATCTTGCTGTTTTGGGTTTTATTCTATGTTCTCTAGTTACAAAGACCTCTTGAAGCCACGATCTAAATCTCCTGTCTGTTTTCACCCTCTTGGGCTGAGAAAGGGACTTTGTAATTGAACAGGGCGTCCGTGTGAGAAGTTAATTTTCCTTGCCCATCTTCTGTTGAAGAGCCTCTAAGGAAGAGGGTTGTGTGAAGGGGTCCTTGCTCACAGGTTGGGCTGTGAGGAAGTGCTGTTTCCTGGTGGGTCAGCCAGAATAACTAGGGAATAAAAGAGGGAGTATATTCCTTTTCTCCCCACTTACCCTTGCGCCATGGAGGCCAAGCGGAAAAACAGAGGAGGGCAGACTTGGAGTGAAACTGTGCCCTGTCTTGCAAAGCTGGTGGTGAAATTCTGTCTTGGACACTGTGCAGAGGTCCCTTGGGTCAGTTCTCATGGGCAGCTCAAGACTTTATAGACAGGTCATGAGGAGTTCAGCTTCTAATTGCCCATGGAGCAATGATCAAACTTGGTTGCTTTTCTTCCCTTGCTTTTTACATCTGGGATAATCTCCATTCCTTTAAGCAAGCAAGAAAACCACAAGGTTATAAACATTCGGTTTATTTTCTTGTCCTTAGCCATGTGACAAAGTTTATTCTTGACGGCTAGAACTTTGGGGATTAAATGAGGATTTCAGATGCCAGCACTGCTCTTCTGAGGCTGTGTTCATTAAACCGCACACCAGGGCTGGAAGAGCCACCAGAACGGATGTCTCTACACTCTGACCCTAGCACTTTATTGCTTGCCTCATTATTGATTTTCAAAATGACTCAGGCCAAGTGACTGTACCTCTATCATGTTTTGTTGGTTTTTTTTTTTCCATCTGTGAAAGGGAAGCTTTGCTGGTAGCTCTGCTCTGCCTCCTGGGAACGGAGCAGGGCAATACAAGGGAATCAGAAGGACTATATTTAGAGTGCGAAGCAACACTGACTTTTGAGAATAATTCAGTTGCTGGGGGGGGGAACCCAAAAAGTCTCAACACACAGCAATATGTTTGTGACAAGGGTTAGCAGGCCCTTCTTGAGGTAGCTGATTATTATTGCTGCAGTTTTTTACAGAATATGTGTTTCTCGAGAGATAATGATCAGAATGTCCCTTGCTTCTGATAATGTCCCCTGATGGGTTTGACTTGATATAGATCATTACCAGGCAAGGCTAATAAAATACCAAGCTAGTTACATATATATTCAAGCCATAAATAAGTAAAAAAAAAATGAGGGAAACTGAGGGAAGGAAAATTCATCCGAAGGCAATTGCTTTTGAATGTGTAATCTGTTTACTTGTTCAAATGACCTTAGTAATATGCATGATGAACTTGATCCCAAATTTAATCAAGTATAGCCTTTAAAATGGGCCAAGTGGTTCAGAATATTCTAAATGACCTTTTAAAAAACACAGCACTCATCAGTATTAAATGTAACAAGTAATTGAACATGAAATGTGGATGCTAGATTTTTTTTTTGTAATGGACAAATTCCAAATCTGTTAAGTCATTAGTTGTGTTTTGGCTGTGTTTGGGGAGAATTTGCTGGTGTTAAACCTAATGAAGCCCGACAGTGGTCATTAACAGCTGGGAGAGTTTTACCCCTTAGTGGATGAATTTATGTCTCGAAGAAACTTCCCTGACCACCCTTTTTTTATTCTTATGGTTGATACCAGAGGGGACAGTTGAAGACAAGCAGAGGACATTTCAAAACTAATAATAATTACTGTGGTTTTGAAGTTGACTAAGATTATGTGGCATTTTATAGTCATAAAAACAGTGTTTCCATGTGTATCTTAACACTTGTGATTGCCTTTGAGCCAACTGGGTTGGTTTAAGTTTCTTACAAAGTTTTCACAATATGCCATGCCGCGGCATAAAGGGAACGACTGTTGCTTGTATTTGATATGTGAGTGCCCCTGGAAAATGAGATGGAAGAAGGGAGAAGGCTGAGGAGTAGTGTCTTCTGGAATGTGCCTACGGCTTGGTGTTTTAGCCCATGGAAGTTAGTTCCTGTGCTTTTGTCCCTAGTGCCCTAGAGTTTGCGTATGAGCCAGCTGCACCTTTAGGGGCAGCAGAACATCTCATAAGATGTTTTTCTTCTTTCCCTGTGGTACATTGTGTAGGAAGTATGGCTGTGGTGACTTAGCCCATTCAAGGGTCTGAAATGATGCTGATCAATACCTTAAGTGTAAGATCCGATGTATTGATCTGTCAGCTGGTGACGGGGAGCTTTGCAATGTGAATTCTCTTGTGTGATTCTAGGAAATAGACAAGCCATTATTTAATCCCCAGCCATGGAAGAAAGAATTCAGGGCAGTTCACCCTGGACTGCCTGGATTCAGCCTCAACTTAAAACACCATTTTCTTTGGGAGGCCCTGCCTACTTCTGTGTAGTTCTCAGCAGCAGTGCAGAATAAATTTACCCATTGTCTAGCAGACATTCCTACAGTTATTTAGATGATAATAGTGTTCACTTTGTTTACTCTCTTTTTTCCCAGTCTAACTATTCATAGTTCCTTTCAACTAAATCTCATGGGATATTTTCATTTTTATTATTTTGTACGGGATTGGGTATTCATCATTTTGTCCCAGATTGGATATTCATGTTTGAACCTTTTTTTTTAAATCAGACCTCAAAACTAAGTTGATTAAATCTATTTACTCTTTAGTTCTAAAGTGTAGAAGATGGTCCACTTGGTTTAAAAATATTTTATAGAAAGGGCCTAGCCATGCTAGTTGACATTTTGTAGATAGCTTATCTAGTGCAGAGGTACCTTGTGGAATCATACAGTTCGAGCAGATTTTAGCAAGTGTAATAACAAGATTCTGGTATTATATGTAAGAGAAAATAAAATGCAATATAAATACAAGCTGGTAGAAAATAGAATGTTTCACCGCTGTCATCAAAACCTGTATAATCTAACATGCTTCTGAAAAGAACTGTGGAAAGCAAGCTATTTTTAAAAAGAGACAGGTGAAGTACCACCAGAGAGGCTGAGATGATACATTAAAAAGGTGCAAAATAACCCTTGGCGGAGGATGCGGGGGGGGGGGGGGGNGGGGGGGGGGGGGGGGGGGGGGGGGGGGGGGGGGGGGGGGGGGGGGATGCGGGAGATGTGGGAGAGGTTTCTCTGAAGAAGGGATGCTTGAGAGAGACCTGACTTTGACAGGCCTGAGCACCACAGTGCAGGGAAGTGTCAGCAGCGCCTGCAGAAAGGCCTCTGCTTTGAAGACAGCTTGAAATGCCTAGGAGGAGCATGCCAGATGAAAACAGACACTGGAAGACAATTTTCTTAAGGACTCGCGTTTAGGTACCCAAAACCGTAGGCAGCGAAAGATGCACTATACCACGGTGAGAGGTTGAGCCTCATATTTTGCAAATACAGTTGAAAAAAAAGGTGAACCAAAATAGGGGAAAGAAATGGATTTGGAAGTTCGTATGCAAGAAATTCAATTGTATTTGTAAATAGCATGACACGTAAATACATTGGTTCTGCACAGTCTTACTGTTAATTCTTCTGTACTACCTGTCTTACAAGTGGCAATGTCTCAGATACTGACCTCAGTCTCAAAGGCAGAGTGAATCCATTGCTATCCACTCGAGTGCCATTTAGGCCTACCCCTTTACACTTCCTACCTTTGGGGAGTAATAATGACATGCTTAGTTTAAATTATCATCACGTTAAGATTGAATAAACTAATGTTTTCGGCAATATCTTTACTCATTAAAAATGAGGGTATGGAATATTGCAGGCATTTCCATGCAAGTGCCTCAACTGTGCAACCTCTGCATAGTACAGTATAATACTCAGCTATTTTTGCAACAGCCTTGAAAACTATTTCTATTGAACTCTCCACTGCCTGTAGTGTCTACAGGAAAGCAAGTTTTAATTTCCCTGCTTAGATTGCTTATTAATCTATAAAGTGAATAGCCAGGGAAGTCAATATTTAAGCAGAATGTATGTCATAGAACAAGCAAATCTATATAGAAAGGTGATAGATTAGCCTTCTAATAGAGTTAATGATTACATATTACTAGAATAAGAGTTCTCATTTACTGAATAGGTATTTTGATTTTGGATCTCTTAATGATTATGGAGATTGTGATATTTTAACTTTCTTTGTGTTTTAAATTTTTGGAGAAATATACTTTATGTGGGGTTAGTGTAAACACGAATAGTGTGTGTATAGTTACTTTTCAGATGTCATTGAGTACATGTGAGGACTCTAATGTTCAAGCACTATTATAATTTAAATTTTACTAAAACTTATAAAATATAATTAAAACATACTGTTCTGAAGTATGAAATGGAGCTGGTTGCTGACAAAGGAGGTGTGCTATCACACACTGGTATGCTTTCTAACTGTTTCACCAGTGTGTGTCTGTGTGAAAACACAGTAACAGCTTCCTAGAGATGTAAGGTCTGAGGGCATGGTGATTGCATCTTATCCTGCCGTCACTGAAGGGACCTTGTACCACTTGTACCACTTGGACCACTTGTAGTTCTTGGGACTATCTAAGTTACAGGTTCTTCTGTTTGAATTGCTACCCAGTGAGCCATACACAACACACACACACACACACATTATTACCTTATATACACAATGATAAAGTGTTATATAAGTAACACTGTAAATTACTTTTTAGACTCTCATTCATTCGTTCTTTTTTACATAATGAAAAAGCTTCGAGAACCTGAAGAATTCATAGTTTAATATTATGGTCTGTATTTTCAATTATACGTTTATTCACAAGTTGATGTATTCTATTGCTGCTATACTGGTTTTTATATCTTTAGTCTGTGCTAAATTTGTAGCAGTATTAATTTCATTTAGCCTGTAATTAGAATTATAAAACAGGAGAATTTTTAACCATCCGCTTTGTTCTTTCCAAGTGTCATCATCAACAATGAAATATAAACCGGATAGCGTGAGGTTTAAATAAAATCTTTACTGAGCCTAGACAGTATTTGGGCAGTAACTTGTAGTTTGTGGTATGTTAATTATATACCAGTGACATCATTTGAAAGAGTAAGTAAGAATATGCACTCATAAAGCAATGGTTAGTGTAGACTTACTGAATAAAGCAGTGATTGAGACAGGGACAAACATTGTAACTAGCTGGTGAGGAGTTCTTCAGGGGAAAGACAAACCACTTGAAGGTCTTCTAGGATTGGACACATTGGAATCTCCTTTACGATCAAGATGCTTTGACACGGTTGGGAAGTTCATAGTTATTTAAAAGTTTGTGCTCTCTCTCTCTCCCCCTCTCTCTGTCTCTGTCTCTCTCTCTCTCTCTCCCCCCCTCTCTCTGTGTCTCTCTGTCTGTCTCAGTCTGTCTGTCTGTCTGTCTGTCTGTCTGTCTGTCTCTCTCTCTCTCTCTCTCTCACACACACACACACACACACACACACAGCTAAGCATTTAAGAGCACTTGTTACTCTTGCAGAGGCCTTGGGTTCAGTTCCCAGTTCCAGGGGATCCAGAGCCCTTTTCTGACCTATATGGATGTGGTGCAGACAACACACACACATAAATAAAATAATTTTTTTTATTTTAGTTGCTGTGTCCATGCTGAGGAAATGAGGCATTTGGAGCGATCATATTTTAGACCTTCCCGGGACTCACAGGGGGCATTGCCTCCCTCCTCCCTGAGGTAGAGCGGTGGAGGTATCCAGAGGAACAAGGACGCTGTGCTCCTTGTCAGGAGCATTGGCAGCAGCAGAGCTCGGGGCTTCACAAGTCTGCCGACTCGGACAGAGTGCACATTTAAGTACTCAGAGCTTATTTCTGGAAGACAGTATAAATATGTGTGAAGTAAATAGATTTTTTTTTCTTTCTTTCTGCTTTTTCCTCCTGAGACAGGGTTTCTCTGTGTAACAGCTCTAGCTATTCTGGAACTCATTTTGTAGACCAGACTGGCCTCAAACACACAGAGATCTGCCTGCCTCTGTGTTCTGAATGCTGGGATTAAAGGCGTGGGCCACTGACGCCTGTCATAAATGGAATATTTTAATATTGTGTAGGTTTAAACTGATTATCCAATACGCTGATTTTGTTCTTCAGGTGTTAAGGTAAAAAGACAAGAGAGAAAAGACACATTGACAGCCGGGTGGTGGTAGTACATGCCTTTAATCCCAGCACTCGAGAGTCAGAGGCAGGAGGATCACTGTCAGTTCAAGGCCAGCCTGGTCTACAAGAGCTAGTTCTGGGACAGCTAGGGATGTTGCACAGAAAAACCCTGTCTCCAAATAAATAAATAAGTAAATAAATAAAGACACATTGATTTGGGTCACTATAATGGCATCCTAAATTCCCTTCAGTATTGTCTTAGTAAGGACTGGAATGACAGTTGACATTTATCAGATTACATGTTTATGCCCCTTTAGCATAAAAAATAGTCACCTTTTAAAAATGAGGGCTCTTGGATTGGACACGTAGCCCAGTTAAAGTGTTTTCCTGCGTTGAGCCCAGCACTGCCATGGTGAATGTCTGTAATCTCAGCACTAAGAAGATAGGGGCAAGAGGATCAGAAGTTTAAGGTCATCTAGCTAAAAAATTGGTCACAAACAAACAAACAAAAAAAGACAGACTTCTTTATTAAGAAATAGACCTAGATGGTGAGCGCTACAGAAGAGGTAAAATGTTGCTTTCGGTATCAATTCTTCATTTCTTTCCTATTCCCCTAGGTTACAAGGAAGTTTACATTTAAGTAATGTTATATAATAGAATCTTAAATGTGTTAAAATATGTGTCATGAGATCAGTTTTAGGGTCTCAGCAAATTGAGAAGACAAGAGAATTCCCGTATACCTTTCCTGTGTGTGTCCTGTCTCTCCCCTTCAGTATTGTGCCAATGAGGAAGATGTATTTCCATCCAAGGACTTATATTGAGAAATTGCCGTTACTGAAGGTCATGGTTTTTATGGTCTAAAGCTGTAACTGTCTCGTGTCTTATCCTGTGATACACGGTGTAGTTGAAACTTTAGAGACGGTGGTTATTGCATATCATACTGGCTCACCATGAGAACAGAAGGCATCGTTTTTCTTGTAATTAACAGTCTATCTCATTAACAAACTGAAATGAAACTATTTCAGTTTTTGTTTCATAATGATTATACAATACCTTATGGTCTTATTTTTAACCACTATTAACCTTAACCCACTGACTTGTAGAATTACCTAGGGTTATGATGGTTAGGACTTGAAACTAAATAGAAGGCTAGTACTTAAGGATAAAAACAATCAAGTCAGTGGCGTAAGAGCTATCAACCAGGCATTTGTCCTTTAAAATATTTTGGTCAAGTATTTTCTTGCTATTATCCAGGATAAATATAAGATTGAACAGATCTTAGGAGACTTTTAAAAAATGAGTTACGAGCATTAAAACCTTAATAAGTGAAAGTTTTTATGTTGTTCAATGGAAAACAGCATTTCTTCTTATCTTGACTTCATTGGAGGTATGCAGTTTCGAAATATGTCTTCTTTTCCGCCATGTGACAGTTGCTTAAGGAATCCATATTGGAGGTAGAAAGTGGTATTGGAGGGGTGTGGGAGGTATGGGAGAAAGCAGGCAACTTTTTCCACTTTTGATGCTTCAGAAAAGATTCCCAGTGGAGAGTCCTGTCAGGGAAACTGAATCAGGACTGAGCCAGGAAAGTGGTTCTTGGGGGCCCTGAAGATGCTTGCCTCTTTCTGGGGGAAATGGCCCCCGCAGTAGAGAGCCACTGTAGAGGGCAGGGCGTCAAGTGGCCTGGACCTGGAGAGTAGATCCCACACCCGGGGATGCGGCGGGAGCCTTGGCGCGCGCCCCCGCCTGCGCGCCCCCGCCCTGCGCGCGGCTGAACTTTGGCCCAGGGGCGGCCACCCGAAGTAGCTGACTGCGATGACGTCTCTGCTGCTGTCAGTGCACAACAGGAAATGCTCTCCGCCTCCCCCCTTCCTGCCGGGAGAAAGTGGGGCTCGCTGCTCCTGGCAGCCGGCCGAGACCTAGTTTCGGGGCCCACGGCGAGCACCCAGGTTGCGCAAGGACTCCGGGTGCAGGGCCGCCTGGCAGTGCGGAAAGCCGGGGTGAGCACTGGCCGCGGACTGCCCAGCCTGGGAACCCCGAGCATCCGGAGGGGTCCCAAAGGAGGCCCTGGGTGCTGAATAATGCTGATCTCATAGGGCCTGGGCTGATTCTCCTCTGCAAAGTCCCCAGGAACCCTCCTCTTTAACCCTCTTTCTAAAGGCCACCTTTTCACTTTGTTGTGGAAATACTGACATGGGCAGGAGGGAGCATAAACATGAGCCAGGCGACCCTGCAGGACACACTCCTTGCCAGCCATCGGCCTCAGGCGTCATTTAAGCTGTTATTTAAGTAAAGTCATGTTTGCTTTGGAAAATACAAACCATTTTGCAAACTTAAGGACAAGACGGCAGCAGCCGTGGATTTATTATCTTGAAGTTGCCGATAACTCGTGTTGACTTTTCATTTCCCTGGTAGACCTAAAACAACTGAAAACAAGCAGAGTCATCCTAGGCTTTTTGATAAGAAATGTTGGCAAGATCTTTGAAAATTGCATTTTCTAAGTGATGATCAAGATCACGATCTGTGATTTCGTACCGTGGATGCCTGCGTCTCACGTGCTTGCAAGCACGGTGAAGGGAAGAGCCATCAGCTAAAGCAGACATTGGGATAATTTCCGTGCTTGACTCATGAATAGGCTTTGTAATGGTAGATTGTTCTTCTGGCCACACAGCCAAAATGCCAAAGTTCACTAGGAGGTCTGCCGAGGTTTCTTGTATCACAGACTTGACAAGAGTTTTTGTTCGATGAAAATACTGAGTAGTAGCTTCTAGTAAACCTGAAAGTCTTGCGGAACACGAAAGCTGTTTATTCTTCCCGTTAAGCTACTAGTAGAGCTTACCACTGACCTATGCCTGCATCCCCAATGATTATGTGTAGCATACGATGTCATCAGCCTTGGGGAATTGTCAACTGATTTATACAGCGACGGACTTTAAGGCTGTCTGAGTAGATTTTTGAATAAGACCTGTGGATCTTGAAATTATGCCTTTTTTGGGGGTGGGTGAGTAGTTTTTTTTTTCTTTTTGAACTTTGACAGAATATAGAAGGCTACTTAATAAAATAAACTTGGAGCTGGAAAACCAGGGAGTAGTTGAGGGGAGCTGACTTCATTGTCTAGAAGTCATTACGACTTGCTAGCAGTCTTTACCAAACACAGAGCCTAAATAATGGTAGGCAATCTCACTACCCCTGAGTTACACCCATGATACACTTTTAATTGGTAAACAGATTTAAGAGCAAACCAAAGGGCCAGAATCAAAATGTCTCGCGGAATTGAAGAGTATTACGTGAGTGAAATGTTAATTTTGGGAGGTGATTTTCTTTGTCATGTGAAATTAGGCAGATGGTATACCGGCCATCATGAAACTGTTTAAGTGCACATCAGTCTCCTCCTTGGGGGGTCACATTATATTTGAATCCACGCTACTCTGTTTCTTCACTATGCCTTAATTGCTTCCAAATCCATGTCCATTCATAACATTAGCATTATGGAAGTATTTATTTAGTAATAGATTTATAAGGATCAATTACTCCAGATTTGTATTAACAATAATCCCCCAGGTTTTTTTTTTATGCAGCGTCTTGTTGGAGGGTGCTAAGTAGGATCCCAGACATATTAATTGAATCCCATAATCACCAGGAGATTAACACACTGTTGCATAGAAAACCCGTTGTGTGAGAAGTACTTCAGGGTGGCACCAAATTTGTATTTTATAACATTAATCCACACTCAACACTTGATCTACTTTGGTGGCTCAAATACATGTACTTTGCTTCATACACGAATTAGATACACCTAGTTTGGAGGTTATATTTTCTTTGCTGTGGAAAGATCATGCGTCTTCATGGAGCTTACAGATCTCACGAGAACAGTAGAAAAATGTCTTTTTAACTCTCAGCCTGGGAAGTTGGATTTTTGGAAAGAAGCCCTCCAATAAATTTAATCCTGCAGTAGAACTCAGAACTATAATTTGAAATACTTTTAAAAGATTTATTTAAAGATATTTTAAGGAATGGATGTAAACACCTCTATTTACTTATACAAAGAATTTGCTGTCTACTTTAAACCTTTCCCAGTGAACTAACTGTGCAATCGAGGGCTGAGTTTGCTCGGTCCTTGCCATAGCTCCAGTGCCCAGAGCTGCGCCTCGCCCTGACATCTGGCTCCACGCACAGGTGCTGAATGGAGCAATTGGAGGAAAAGGTCCTGGTCACATTGCAGATGTGGTTCACATTCCTGGCCGGCTTTTCGGATTCTCTTTGTCAAGTGCTTTAAACTCAGCAGCGGTGAGACAATACTTGAAGCTTCAGAAAATGAAATGTAAGCATAATAGGCGCACAATAAATGTTTATTAAATTGAAATATTGAGAGACACGCAATGCTTGGCAAGCCCGCAGGCCCGGCGCTCTGTTCACTGTTTTAGTGACTTACGAACTGCTTTTCATCGAGTGAGAGTCATTTTTTTTTTTTTTTGCATCACCTTGCTCTATTGATTGACAAAAGAAGACATTGGGGCGGGGTAGTAACAAGCAATCCACTTGAATGGGAAGAATGTTCAGCAGCATTTAACCCTTAGGCTCTGCTTAACAGTGTGAGATCTGAAGTGAAGACTCTAAACCTAATGCATGTTTGACCTTTCATCTCTAACATGATGGCTGCTGATGCTGCATTCAAGTTTTCCTGGATTAATGTTGCTGGCGGTACTTCCACTGCCCAGTAGAGCCCTTCCCAAGGCAGGTTTCTCCTGCATGCCATCCGTATGATCACATTCGACCCCAGAATTGGAAGGGCCCCAGCTTGATCTAGTGCTGTTGTGTTAGCCTTGACTGTTTCCGTCTTAAGCAAGGATCTCTGTGCTTTTGTGTTGGATTGGCTCAGCACATTATGTAGCTGATCTCGATGTCCTGTCGGTGTCTGTGCCCTGCTGGTGACTGTGTCCTGTCAGTGTCTGTGACAAAATGAATGTCTGGCTTGTAAGACAGACACGTAGATGTCAATCCTTGTCAATCCTGAAAACACTGGTTTTGATCGTGAGGTCTTGTTCCTTCTGTTTCGCTGAGGTGCAGTAGTGACCTGGAAAGGAGGAATTGGAGATCTGTGTTGTGAGGCTCCTCAGTGTCAGCGCATCTGAAGTTGAATATGCAAAATCTTCTTTTTATTACCTTTTTCTCATGACAGGGTTTCTCTGTGGATCGCTGACTGTCCTGAAACTCTCTCTGTAGACGAGACTGGCTTTGAACTCACAGAGATCCGCCTGCCTCTGCCTCCCGAATGCTGGGAAAATTCATATGTCACCACCACTTGGCAACAAGCACAATTTTAGAGAGGTAATCTGTCCCTGAAGCTCTCACGGCAGCCTATTGGTTGGACATTGCTGACAGAGAGCCCTCTGGGAGTGGAGCAGTCGGAGTGGTCATGTCTGTACTAATTTCCTCTTCCTTAATACTAACTTGTTGCCTTTCCTCTCCTCAGCGATAATTTTATAATTTTATAATGGTTACTAAGTGATGAACTATTTTTCCCTACTGGTGGTGTTGGTCATTGAGACTCATCAGCCCCCTTACAACTAGTTATTGATTTGTTGCTATCCTCACGTTATATATTGGCAGCATGTTAATGGAAACACCCTTGTTTTCTGGAGAACACTACGTGCTCATGCATGGATGGGACTTTCCTGTACTAATCTATACTTGAGGGATTTAAATTCCATAATTCTTACCGAGAGCTAGCACTACTGCCTACTCAGATTCAAAGCGGGAAAAGAGTGCTTGTCCAGGACTGTGTGTTGAGAAGCTGACCTGCTTCTGGTTGAATGCTGCCTGGCTGCTTTTCCTTGTGTGATTTTGGGGAGGTGATGTCATTGTGATTTTGATCAGGTGATGTCATTTCTCTTAGCTTCGATTTCCTGATCTGTAGCATAGGCACCTGGGTAAACTCCTAAACAAGACTCCTGAGCATTCAGTGTGTTGAAGTCCTTGGTCTTTCAAAAGCACCCAGTGATGGTGAGGAAAGGTTAGACCACTCCGGATCTTATTATTTAAAAAAAAAGTTGATAAAAAGATTGTGCGTGTGTGTGTGTAACGTGTATGCAATTTT
Source organism: Alexandromys fortis (assembly GCF_014885135.2). Lineage (NCBI taxonomy): Eukaryota > Metazoa > Chordata > Mammalia > Rodentia > Cricetidae > Alexandromys > Alexandromys fortis. The sequence continues at coordinate 1,276,922 of NW_026068086.1, forward strand.
TTTTTTAAATACAGAGTTCCATTGTAGATGAGGCTGTCTTCAAACTTCCTATGCTGATGTTAATTTCCTGGTTCTGTAACTTCTATCTCTGGAGTTTTGGGATTATAGCCTCTGGACAGTTACTGTATTTTTGCATCCCAGATGAGATCTTACATCTCAGTTGAGTGAATGAATTGACTTGCATGCAAGAATAAGAATATTATGGAATGAAAGCAAATGTGGAGGGAAGCTGAGGGAGATGAAGGAGTCTAGAACGAGTCCTCCTCCCTTCCCTGGGGGTGTCATGAAATGGCTGCAGCATCCTGGACACCCGGATAGCATGGTGGGGAGCAAGGACAGGAGTATGGGCCCGTTAGCTGAGTCTAAAGGACAAGTGGCAGACCATGATACATGGGGATGCTAGCTGAGGCCATTTCATGAAGATGTGGACTCAGAGAGGTAGAAAGTTAACCAAGAACTTTATTCTAGAAACCATCAGAACCGAGAGTTCCCTGTGGGAGACTGTAAGCCTCCGTAACAAGGACATTATGGAGAGTTCAAGCCCATGTCAACATTGAAAGGGATTCAATATTTGGGAGATGACTTGCATTGATTTTTTTAAATCTGTCATTTCCTGTTTACTGCGAATGATTATTTATGCCCTGGCTTTTGGTATCTATAGGGAGACATTTAATTTAGACACCGAAGTATATGAAAGAGGATAAACTCCTAGAATTTCCAAAGCAAGTTTTACCGTCCTTTCCTCTCTATTTTTTTTTTTCATTGTAGGCTACAACCACCAGTTTCTAATGAGTTCATAGCCCTGCTTACTTGTAATTTTCGGTATGAATGGGACCATATGTGCCTTTCTCATCATCATCACTGTGGATAGAACACCTTGGGATTTTTAATTTATGAGGACTGAAGGAAACTGTTGGGCACTTGGTGTGTTTATTAATCTTTCCTTACGTTTAGTTATCGTATACGTTAAATTCTTTGTCATATGAGGAAGGATGTTACTCTCCTTATCTTATAGACAGAGAGGTTAAGTTTCTTAACCAAGGTCACACAGCCTGTGGGTTCTAAGCATTTGAGTTTTAAGCTCAGGTAGTCTGAATTTAAGACTGGGTTTCTTTTTCTGTAACGACATCACTTGCCTTCTTATGGATCTGTGGTGTCAGTGGTGAAGGAATATCTGGGTTAGGGAGACAAACGGAGCAATATTGTCTTTAACAAGAGTAGGAAACGCGAATTTAAACAAATGGTCTTCCTGTTAAGGAAAATGCATTTTCTTTTTCTAAAGGACCCATTTTCCCCCTGTCACTTAAGAAGTAACCCAACTTCTTTTAAGAACACCGCTTGACCTGTGGGATGCACTGAAATTGCTTTCCTGGTGTTCGGGCAACTGTCAGGGAGTTATCCCTTTTGGTGCTGGTCATGGGGGTCTTAGTTGTTGGGGCTGATACTGGCACTACAGCTGGTTGTCTGGACGGTACAAGAGTGGACACCATTGGTGTTGCCCGGAAGTCAAACTGTGAGCCCCACTCAGCTTGGAATGTAGGGTTGGGCCAATGCCAGCCCTTAACGCCATGACCTCTGGAAGCCAGGACACGGGAGATGCCAAGGTAACTAAGTGACACGTGAGTATCTGAATAGGCAGAAAGGACATTATTCTTCATGTTCGTGATTTTTTTTCTGGCTCTAACTCTGACCATCTCTATCTGTTATATAAAATGGGAAAAATTTGTGGAAAAGTTGTGTCTTCACAATAGACAATAACTTGACGTTGTGGAATCAATTTTCTGTTAAAGAAGTACTTTAAAAAAAGTTATTTCATGTTCCGGGTCTTAGCAGTGTCCTTAGGAAGCTTTGTGTACACAGCCAGCACAGGACTTTTTTAAGCCTATTGTTACATCATTTGAATAGGTGATTATTCCAGATCCGTCTGCCTCCCTTGACGACATGGATTCTTTACACTTAAGCATCAGCCATTCCCGTAGAATGGTAGATTCATTTACAGTTTATTGATATGATTGGAGAGTAGTAAGGTGAAGTGTGCAAGGAATAGAGAACAGTCGTGTCAGGTGTGTTTATTTTCAACCAACAAAACTAGGTTACAGTCACCAATATTTTAAATGTCATTTTACTAGCCTCACATAATTAATGTGCACTGCGTCTTCATTTCCGGAGCTCAATGGATATGAACGTAGAGTTTATTTTTCAATATACAAAATAAGAGAATATTTGTAAAAATTGGCCTGGGCATGATGGGGAGCTGTTCCTGGTGCCTGCCGCACCAGGGCATGGGTTTCACAAAGAGCAATTTGATCTGCAGAAATAGCCTATGCGTGAGATGACTGTGGACCTCGATTTGCATGAAGATATTTGTAGGTACTTCCTGGTTTAAGTTTAAGCTTGGGAAGTGGCTTCTAAGTAAGATTCAGCTTTTAATTTTTAAAACACCCTAATGAATCAAGAATGAGGATCTATAAATCTCTGAACCTGGTGAAGACGGGAACTTTTCTGGGAAGAATACAGATGATTTTGTATTTTTACATGCATCAATGGCAGTTTGTAAAGTCTTTATTACTATTCCTTTTTCCTTTTGTTTTGACTTTTGTCTCCTTAAAAAAGAAGGTTGAGGTGACTTGCCTCATAGGTCTTTGTAGCTCTTAGAGGTTTGTTTTATTTATCACAGTGTATAAAACGTATGTTGAACACACACTGGAATTAAGAAAGCCACTGTGAACTACTGAAAGTGTCATTGAACTAGAGTGACAGGATGGATAGGAAGACCTAGGATTCATCAAGATACCCAGTGTCTCGCTGGGTGTATTGGGACACACCTTCGAGGTAGAGGCAGGTAGGTTTCTGTGAGTTCAAGCCTAACCTGGTCTACACAGTGAGACCAGGACAGTTAAAGCTCTGTAGTGAGACTCTAAATCAAAAACAAACAAACAAGCCTAACTTGACAACTTAAAAGTAATCTGTAGGGCATTATGTTCTATGAAGCAGTGCACAGATGTGAACTGTTAGGACTTACGAGGTCGGTGACAGTGGTTTTAATCTGAGACATTAGAAACTCGCAGTTGGGTTGATTTTTGCAATTACCTTAAATGATTAGAGCCCTTACACCCATTTTTAGAAAATAGCTTGCACGTAAGAAAATACATTTATATAACTTGAGGCTCTTTCCTTCATTTCCTCTTGTATTTGTTTTGATTATTGTGAATGCGTCCGTTCCCTAAAGTCTAGGGAACACTCCGCTGTTCGGTGGAGAGCAAGAAGCTTGTTAGAGAGTTTTCTGTTTCTACAGCTGCGCTTCAGGGTATCACGTTCTGAAGAGGTCAGCTGGGCATGACCTCATGGGCATGAGATAATTCTGAACGAGCCACAGGCCTGCAGAGTTGCAAAGAGGATACAGAATGTCTGAGTGCTGAGGCACTGCTCGCTGCTGTTAAAGCTGAAGATGTCCTGAACTGTTGATGGCTGTATAATTATTATCAATACTGCATTGGAGAAGACACTTGAATCTAGTTAAATAACATAAAGCTACTGCAAGCAACATTTATTGTATATTCATTGGGCTATGGTAGGGGCTCCCTAGAAAATTAAAAGCATGCTATATCCATCTTTCTAAAAGGGGAATTTGCATTACAATGGAGACGATGAGAACACAGTGTCTCCTTTCAACACACTCATTTACTCTTCTTCAACTTATTTACAAGTGTTTGCCGAGTGTCATTTCTGTGCCAAGCACTGATTTAAGAGTTGAGTTTGTAGTAAGACAGGGTAAGTCTGGTTCTGGTTTTAACACATGCTGGGGACACTCATCTCGGTTAGTACAAGTCTTGCTGAAGCCCAGGCGTGCATGTGAATGCTGTGTTATGACAGAGACTTCAGGCCAGTGAGCTTGCAGCAGCTTGAGGGACATGCTTGCCCACCAGCTCTGTGGTGGACGGAATTACAGGTGAAAGGCATGCGGAAACACAGCTATGGTCAGAGCATCCGGAACCAGGGAGGGAAAGCTGGGGGAAGTTGGTTGCACTGGTTCTATCCTGGCCTTCTGTCTTAGTTAGGGTTTCTAATGCTGTGAAGAGATGCCATAACCATGACAGCTCTCATAAACGAAAAATATTTCATTGAGGTGGCTTCCATGTTTAGAAGTTTCGTCCATTGTCATCATGGTATGGCTTACTGGTGAAAGGCAGACATGATGCTGGAGAAGTAGCTGAGTGCCCTACATCATGGCTTGCAGGCAATGGGAAGTGACCTGTCTCACTGGGCCTGGCTTAAGCTTATATAAGACCTCAAAACCTGCCTCCACAGTGATACACTTCCTCCACCATGACTACAACTACTCCAACAAGGCCACACCTCTTAATACTGCCACTCCCTGTGGTGGTCATTTTCTTTCAAACAGAGAGAAATCACCCCAAATGTACTATAGACATTGTGATTGTTGCATTGGAAGGGGTAGAGGTGCCATTCACTGAAGGCAAAGCAAAACAGGCCTCTGCTTTGGTTTTGCTTGGATTTAAGGTGGTTTTGAATGACTGAGTCGGCAAGTCATTCAGTGTCAAATGACCAGGCTGAATCTGTAGGTCCAGAAGACAGAAAGGGTTGAGACTGAAATGTGGGGGCCACCAGCCCCTTGATGGTGGCCAATGGGAACAAAGAGGCATAAGAAAGGGTGCCAGGCTGACCCTGAAGCGTTCCAGCTTTGAGGTTGGATGTGAGGTGAGGCCACAAGACAAATTAGGCAACACTGTCTAGAAAAAAGCCGTGCAGGGGAGCCACCATGGCAGTATGTAAGTAGATGAAATATGCTCTGGCTTACTAAGACTGCTGGGCTCTAGTACCACACACAAGGAGGCTGGAACAACAGATTCCCACAGGCTTCTTCTTCTGTGGTCTGAACATACGAAGTCCGGCTGTCAGCAGGTCTATCGCCTTCCGAAGACTTGGAGGAAGACCCTGGTCAGGAGCTTTCAGTCCCAGCTCCTGGTGACAGCTGGTGATCATGGGCATGTTCTGGCATGTCATCACTCTCATTTCTGCCCCTGTCTTCACATAACATTCTCTCTGTGTGTCTGTCTTCTAAAGACACCAGGCATGTTGGATTAACGGGCAACCTCACTCCAATATGACATCATCTTCACTAATGACATTTGCAATGACTCGTTTTCTAAATAAGATTACATTCTGGGGGGCTCTGCGCTCAAGATCTCTCTCTCTCTCTCTCTCTCTCTCTCTCTCTCTCTGTGTAATATATAAGTAGATAAAGATTAGTGTATGTAAGGAGGACTCTAAGCTGTGCGAGGATTTCTTCTTATGTAAGGCCTTCTGTGGCATGTAGCTTCAATAGAGACACAGTTCCCATTCTAGACAGTACTATCTGGCCCAGTAAGGTTCAGATCAAGCTTAATGTATAGCAATAGGAAGAGGGCAAAATGGGAGCAGAATAAAATGAAAATTTGTCCTTCCTTTTTTCTTCCTCTTCCTCCCCTCCACCCTCCCTCCTTTTCCTCTTCCTCATCCTTCACAAGAGAATGAAATTCAAATTGAGCCTTGGTGGATGCATATTAGGAATTAAATTTCTGGGCAATGGAGGTAGAGAGGGTCTGGGGAAAGGAGAGTATTCATCCAGTCTTCAGTTAGCTTCTGGAACCTTTTATGTAGCAGGCAGTGTGCCAGGTGCTGGGGATCCCTGATGTTTGGATTAGACACTCAGCATCCTGACATCCATCTCTGCACCCACCACCATTTTTTTTTTTTAAATCTGAGACTAGGTCTTGCAGAGTTTTCCAGGGTAACCTCAAACTCTTGGGCTTTAGTGAGCTTCCTTCTATGGCCTCAAGACTAACTAGGACTATAAGAATATACTACCATGATACCCTATGTCATTTTAATGAACAATATGTGAGCACAATTATCTCTTATGATTGTGTTCATGTTCACAATCATTAGTTTAATAATAATAATTAATAATAACTGATCAGCTTATTCAAGGATGGCTAATCTAAATATGTTACCTACGTTTACAAATTTAATTTTTATTAAAACCTTAGGATGCAGTTTCTCCCATATTTCATATGGACTAATGTACCACCAAAGGTGTTATTTGCTTTAATGAGGAAGCACAAGACTTGTGGTTAGTTGGAAGAAGCCGTTGATAGTAAGATTCATGTTGATTTCGGAAATTTAACATATAGAAAAAATGCTTCTGTCTTGGAAAGGTGGGCAGCAGATTGTAAAATCATAATGGACAGATGAAAAACTGGAGGCTCAAGGAATCTAGTCAGGCTGTGGAGTGTCCACATCCATCCACAGTGGAGTCCAGATTCTCATCCGAGGAGCTACACCAGAACCCAGTGCTTAACCCTCTGTTCCACACCCCTGTGTGCTGTGACGGCAAACACTGAGCAGTTCTAGGAGCCTTTTAGGAATAGGTACTGATACAAAGAGAAGTTTCACAGCAGACATTGGGTTTTTTGTTAGATATTAACTCCTTTGGTGGGAGTATTATCAGCATAAGAGGTATAACTTCATTTAAGCCACACACACACACACACACACACACACACACACACACACACACATTCTCTCATATACGTCTTATGTGCCATTTTAGTAAAAAAGTAATGTGTTTTCAAACATGCTTAGTGTTATTTTTTTATCCTTTCTCTTTCTGTATGACTTCCCTTCAACTTCTCAGCATTCCGCCACACACTCGCTCCGTAGACCCTTGTTACAGTCCTGATTTCTGTGGTTCCTATGGGTGTAAGAGCCAGAGGACCCGGAAATGTGCTAGAAGATTTCGCAGATGTGACAGGAAAGCTTCACCCATCATCCCTCAATGGTACGGCTTCCTAAACAAGACCCGAACAAGCCCAACAGCAGTAGAGAAGCAGACATGGGGGCTACAGGCAGCCAGGGAGTGTTCTGGGAGTGGGGGAAGTAGCCTTCCTTGGGGGGTGAGCCCCGTGACTGGTTATCCAGTATCACTTGGCCAGCCCTGGAATCATATACATAGGAAGAGCGCGAAGTGGACTGAGCAGGTTGTATTTGTGTGCTTATGCTTGTGGCTACGTGACGGTTACAAAGAGAAATGAATCTGAGAAAGACCAGAGCATGGGAGGAGTCGGAGGGAGGAAAGAGAAGGGAGGAAATGATGTGGCTATATTTTAATTTCAAAAAAAAAAATAAAAACTTAACTATTGAAGACGAGATAGCATTCAAAGGCTCGAATCTGACTTTCCGGGTACAGTGCAGGTGCTGTATGCAGGTGGGGGAATGGCACAGGTGAGTGAAGCTGCTGAGGGCCTTTGCTGGGTCCTTGGAGCCACCAGTGGTGGCCACAGTGAAGAAGGCCCGCGAGTGAGGCAAGAGGTGCAGGTGTAGGTGGGGATGGGACAAGAGTGGGTGACTTCTTGTGGAAAATGAGGTGCCTTCAGCCCCGTTCTAGGTTTCACTTCCTCTGGAGGTTGCACTAGGTCCCCCACACCCTTAATCTTTATCTCTAATCTCTCAGTTGTCATCAGAGTTGCTGTCACTGTGCTGCTTTGGTTTCATTTCCTGTGCAGCTCCCGTCCCTCTGGTCTTTGGTGACCTTGTAGGTATTGCTAAGGTGACTCTGTCGGTATTGCGAGCTTCCGAGCCTTGTGGAAAACTGCCCGTGTGCACAGCTCAGCACGGGAAAGTGTGCTCTGCCGGGCTGAATAAACAGTCAGGAGTGAGGTGCTGTGGATTAGTTTACTCTTCCGTTTTAATACTTTCCGTCCCGCAGCTCTTGATGTGGGGTTTTCCCCTTGCTGGCTTTGAAAATCAGATAATTGCTCATATTTCAGGTGCTTTGGATCTATCCAACTGATGCTACGAAGGGAAGTTTCTCTTTCCGTGGTCTAGAGGCAGCTCTTGGAGTGAAAGTCTTGTGTTCTGGGTCTTCAGACTTGAGGTTTGAAGATGACATAACTGTCTGATGAAGAATCAGAACGAAAACTGGCCCTAAGCTAAGACGTCAAGTCCCATAGGGCGCCATGAACACTGGTTCTGCCCACCCTGCAGGGAAAGAGACCAATGCTGTATCATGAATAAGAGGACAGTACTTTTCTGGATGCCATGTACTAAGTACATCTTCATTCTTGCTTCTGAATGACTTGATTTCTTCTTTCTTAAACGTGGAAACCCACCTAGGCAGTTGTCTTGTATAACAGACTTTACCATGCCACCTAAGTGTCTCTAGGCTGCAACGTTGAGGCTTCTCGTGGTCCAGGATAGGTATGAACACAGCCCAGCCCAAAACTGTAACCTGACTTGTTTGGCTTTGATTTTTGTCAGCTTGACAAACTAGAGTCCCTTGGGAAGAGGAAGCTTCAGTTGAGGAATTCTCTCTGTCACATTGGCCTAGGGCTTGTCTGTGGGATGGTTTCTGAATTACTAATGTTGGAGGCCCAGAGCCCTATGGGTGGTGCCCTCTGTAGGCCTGTGGGCTCAGGCGCTAAGAAAAGTAGTTGAAGGACCCAGAGGAAGTGAGCCAGTAAGCAACCTTCCTCCGCGCGTGGTCTGTTTCAGTTCCTGACTCAGTTCCTGCTGGAGTCCTTGCCTGGGCTTCCCTCAATGATAGGCTGGGTTGTAGAAGTCTAAGTTGACATAAACATTTTCCTCCCCAAATTGTCATTTGGTCAAAATGTTTATAACAGCAAAGGAAAGCAAGTGAGGTATTATTAAAAACTTGAGAATTTGTGTGTGTGTAGTGTGTGTGTGTGTGTGTGTGTGTGTGTGTGTGTGTGAGAGAGAGAGAGAGAGAGAGAGAGAGAGAGAGAGAGAGAGAGAGGTAACAGCCTCACTGTTCTTGAATATGGTCTTTGTGAAGGATTACATCAAGTGACAATGTCTAAAACTTAGGAAATTTCCTTTGCGTCTTTATTGTTATTTTGTAGGTTGTTCCCAGAATGGGCTCTGAATCATAATTATTGACTCCATAATATGATGAGAGAACTCAGTGTTTCGGGATTCCTCCCTGGCCATCCAGAACTATTACAGCAGGGAAAAGCCATGCTAACTCCTATGGGATGACGAGGGAAATGGCAACACAGAGAAATGCTATGACATACAGGGACTAAGGAGTTGCTGAGGAAAAGATGCCTTTCTTAGAGCAGTTTGGGGGAGACTTATCCGAAGGGAGCAAAGTGCATCTTTAGATAGAAACAAAAATGATTGTTTATATTTGGCCTTGGAGTTGTATTTCTAGACTAAAAGCCACTTCACAGAATGGCTCTTCAAACAGCTCTCTGTGATGATGGACATATCCTATATCTGCTCTGCCTGAGACGAGAGCCACTGGCCCTCTTTAGGACGTTTGGAACATGATTATTACCGCAGTTGAGGAGCCACACTTTACATTTTATTCGGTGCTGTTTAAAGTTTATAACATGAAGTCCCACGACATTAGTGGCTGCGTCGCCAGATGAAAAAATATGCAAAGGACTTAAGCCAGTGTTATGGATTTGGATAATTCTCTTGATCATAAGTCATAGAGATTTTGATTGGCTTTTACTTTTCAATATAGTTTGTTACAAACGCTAGCATGGAAGCACTCATACAAACAAATATGAAGAGCGCGGTAAGCTATGACGTATAGTTTGTTAGGGACATCGTCTGCCTTTGTACCAGCACACAGTTCATACCCGCAAACCTCCGTGTACACACAGAAATGGGCAAGTTGACTCGTGGGTGTGTGGGTGTGGATGCACGCTTTCACATGCTCTTTCTTTCTCCTTTGGCCTTTTAATATGGAGAAAGGGAGAAAGAGGATGGCTTTGGGTGATTTATCCTTTGGAAGGAATAAAAATGACTATTAAGTCTCCTACTGGGGAAAATATCAGGCTGGGAAAAGAGTTCATACTAGGTAGTTTTCATCCCTGACCTACAATGACTGACACACTCGCTTAAGAGTTCAAGTGGTCCTTAGTTTCTGTGCTGTAGACTGAGGGGCTCACAGTGCTACCTGTCTGCCTCAAAAGATAATGTATATTTATAAAGCTTCTTTTTAGGGTGTTCTGTCTAAGCCAGTATTTTAGATTTTTTTATAATCCTGCAGCACACTTCTTTTTCTCCTTGTGTTGACTGTGGTACCAAGACACATGGCTATACATATTTTCTCCTCGCTCTTCAGTGTCGTCTGGCAATCTCCACATTCCTTCCAGAGCCGCTTGAAAGTCTCCCTCTTTACATTCTGCGCCAGCTTTGCCTGAGAAACTTCCTTTCTGGGTCCTCACAGTACTCTGCCAAGTTTTGGCTGTGCCCACTCCCCCAGAGTGCATGTAGCCAACCATGCCCTGGAATACTCTGCAGTGTTGCTTCTAGATGCTTTAAAGTTTTTTTTTTCCTCTTATGTCTGTGCTTTGTTTTGCACTCATTATAATGGAAGCTCCCGGGGCGGAGGCTGACTTTGATCTTTATTTTCTTGAGCCTTCTAGAATTAATTTTATCCAGTGGCATGCAGAGAGTGGCCTTCCACGAAGGCTGTACTGTGATAGTTAAGTAGAGGGCATGGGAATTCCAGGGCTTAGACCGGCGTCTTCCATAAGCTCTGGATGGCCGTTTAAAGCAGAGGTTTCCAATTGTGTTATGCCCAACGGTCTCTAGGGGTGCTTCTAAGCTTTAGGTCTGAAGGTTCAATAACACAGGTGATTGAGTGGATTTGAGAGGGGTGCAAGACTCCTGAATTTTAAGGAGTGAACCAGGCAGTGTGCATACAGCTGCTCTGACTGCTGCTCTCTAAGAAATAGTCATCTGTATATGGTGGTGGCCCACGCTTTTAATCCCAGCACTCAGGAGGCAGAGGCAGATGGATCTCTGTGTGTTCGAGGCCAGCCTGGTCTACAAGAGCTAGTTCCAGACAGGAACCAAAAGCTACAGAGAAACCCTGTCTCAAAAAAAAAATCTAGAAGGCAGAACCGAAATGTAGACTAGGTGGAGCGACCGAAGGATGAAGGGACCAGCAAGAGCACGAAGCTGCCCTTGGCTTGATCCCAGAAGCTAGCAGTGATCTGTGGCTCCATCGGAGGCTGCATCTCCAGAGCTCAGTGAGAGGTGTGATTCTTGGGAGCTGCTCCATAGGAATCTTAGAGTAGCTTGAAATAAACAGCTGGACAAGCCACAAATCCATGACTTAGAGATGGTCATCTGTGTGCAGAACTGAAGGCATTGCCAACTGAAAAGATGGGCAAGTACTTTGCTATTTTAGTCCGTACAGTCTTGGATATTTCAGTCTATACATGTTTGGTACCTGTTTCATTCTTAGTTGCTCGTTAGTGTTGCTCTCCAGTCACCTGCCATTTCCATGTTTAAATCACCTTAAAATACATAGGATATATGATTTTGGATTGCAAATCCCCACGTCTGTAGTTCTAACACTCAAGAATTTTGATTCATTATTCAATATGCAGCATTCTTACCTCACACAAACAGCTTATTTTAAAGTCATCAATAATGTTCAGATAGTTTTTTGGTTGCATATAGATCTGAAGAGGTCTCTTTTTACATAGCTAACGTTGGATCATATTTTACGTGGCTAATTATCCTTTAATAGATCATAATGATTTCCCCGGGGAATGGTACATCTATTAGAAGTAGATATTTTAGCATACATACTAATTAGAAAAATGCACACTAGTGCCAGCCCATACATAAGCCCCACACAGCAAAGAAAACCAAGGCTGGCCTTGAACCCTTAGGCTCAGGCGATCCGCTGTCCCAAGCTGTCTCAGCCGCTTGAGTAACTGGGGCTACATGTGTGTGTCACTGCACCTGACTGAAAAATCACTTCTAATATTGTGTAAAATCGGCTAACCTGCTTTGAGTTCCTCTCCACCTCGCTGCAGAATTCTGTTGTCAAGTGGCTGTAGAACTCAGAATTTATTTTAGTCAGAGAGAGGAAGGAAGAGGTGAGAAGTCTTTTACTGTAGGCATACATTAGGTCCCAGTGAAAACCTGAAATAGGCAGAAGCCTTTTTCCTTCCAGTAACATCCTGCCAATTAGACTTGAATCAATTCGCCGGGGAGGAAGGACCCAGTTAACCAGCTCTCGGTCTCACCGTGTTGTATTGCATTTTCTACAAAAGCTACATGTTCAAACTTGCCTCTTCCTTCCATCATTTCTTTCTCTTTCTGATTAGAAACCACAGCCATGGCTAAGAACAACTTAAATACCTGGTCTGATTCCTGCAATGGGCTAGGCATGATGCAGGAAGGGCAGCCGCTTTTGTGTTGTTTGGGTTGGCAGGGAGTATGCAAGCAAGCGTCAGTGATGCATCCACACAGGAACTCAGTACGCTGAAAGACAGAATGGGAGGCAGGAAAGAAGAGCAAGTTCTAGAGGAAGATCAAAACCAAGGAAGGAAGCAGGCGAGCGTCTCTGGAAGATACGGGCCTTGAAGAATGCTTGCCATCTTTTTAAGGAAAAATGGACCCAGAAGATGGCATTCCTGGAAGACAGAATGTTACAGACAAAATTTAGGATCGCCTTACAGGGCTGAGCAAGACCTGGGTAGTGTTGAAGTTTTCAGAGTGCCACTCACACGGCCTTCCCTGTGAATGATGGTCTCTGTAGTGAGCAGCATCGTGCTTCTGAATGTCAAGGGCAGGGTTTTGCCCAGGGAATCATTGATAGGATAGGGTGGACAACTGAATATACTGATGGAACTTCTGTCAAGGTCATTGAACTAAAATAGCCTTTTGCCTCTGAACTTTGTGCTGCTAGGATGGGGTTTCCTTGGGAAGAGAAAGCTGGGGGTGATATTTTAAATGACAGGGTGACAAAGCATTTTAAGAGAGTCAGGGTAAACTAGCAGTAACCAGGGTAAAATGAATTGAGATGTGACCAGGCTTCAGATGGGTTCAGAATGATTCTTTATGGTCTTCCAAATAAAGCCTGAGTAACACAGCAAACTGGTGCTCTTGGGGAGGATGCAAGACCCACGCCAAACCAGGCCTAGCATCAACTTTCGCCTTAGTCTGTATCTTTTGTTTATGCCTCCCACAGAGGCCTCATTTCTCTGCTTTCTTGTATAATAATTAAGATATTAAGTAAATATTCCAGCTTCCAGCGTTTTCCTTGTATGCCTGTCACCATCATCTGCTCTCCACCCAAACATCTGTTTGTGGATTGGTCCTGGGCTCGGTTCTCTCCTGTGTTGATCACAGTTTTTTACTTTTGGCTTGTAGTTAATTTTAGTTCCAGTTCATGGATCAGGAGCACAAGAAGGGGGTTTGTTAACATTGTACCGGAGCAGGATAAGGGCCAAGTATCAAGGATGGAATTCTGAAGATGAACATGGATGTCCATCCATCCGACCATCCGTCTGTCCACCCGTTCATGGTTTATTACATACTACTGAGGTGAGCCACCTCTTCCGTGTGGTGTTATCACTGGGTCCTGCTTTTCTTGCTTCTGTCTTTCTTCTGTCAACCTCTTTGCAATTTCTACATGACAGCTGATTACCCAGGGGGAATAGCAAGGCCTCTGATGGCGTTAGTGGCAGCTGGTTTGATTTTTGGATTTTGTCAGGTGTTTGTAAGTTGAGAGCTGTTTGTATTCAAACGATGTGATTTGGTGGTGTATATGACCTCCCATGGAAGTAATGACTGTGGCAAAATGAGGGGATAAAATGAACAGTCTTTAACATCACATTCTTCTACCAACTTTAAAAACCTGGGTGTGGGTGAACGACTAAGAAGACGGCTGTGCTGTGGAATACTCTGTCTCTTGTCAGGTGGATCTGAGTTTTGTTTGGTTTAGAGATCTGGTCACTGATGGAATAGTCACAGGTTTATGGAATTTACACGCTGATCTGCTTGGGAGTTTGATTTAAAAAATTTCCTTCTATATGCTCATTTTGCTTACATTTGAAATGGTTACCTATAATCCTTAGTTTCAGTCTTGTTGTAAACATTTACTTTTTTGCTGATTTCCATATTTTAGTTTTAATGGCCACACAAATTTGACTACAATGTTCAAAGTTTTCAAAAAATTCTCTTTTCTGACTATTTTACTTCTCTCAAAAGTCTGTTTGTGAAATACTATGAACATTTGTTGAATTATACACAATCCTGGTATTATTTGCAAGTATTTTTCCCATTTTAATCAAAATTGTACCAGAGTAAAAAAAAAATTCACCTCATCGTACTTCAGATTTAAAAAAAAAGCTGGTAACTTTTTTTTTTTTTTTTTTTACTAGTGCTGGTGACTTTCTTTTACTAGTCCTGATGATTTTTCTTTCCTAGTCCTGGTGACTTTCCTTTCCTAGTCCTGGTGACTTTATTAGTCCTAGTGACTTTCCTTTACTAGCCATATTGGTTTTCTAATTCATTTACTTCTCAGTTAATTTCAAAGAGGTCTCTTTGAACTCTGTTTATTCCAGATGTTCTTTAAATTATTTTCATTGCACCAGTTTACTGATTCTGTGTGTGTGTGTGTGTGTGTGTGTGCACGCACGTAGATGTGCACACACACACATAATACACGCGTGGCGGTCAGAGGACCACTTGACAACTTGTAGGAGTTGGCTGTCTCCTCCTCTTTCATGGGTCTGGGGATCAAACTCAGGTGACAGTACTTTAGTCTCTAAGCCCTCTTGCTGGCTTATAAATAATAATTTTTAATTTTGAACTTAGTTCTGCTGTTGGTATGATGTATTTAGTTATTATTTTTTTCTGTTACTCACAGGTTTTGGGAGTGTTGGCTTGGTATTTGAGTAATTTGTTGGAGGCTAGCTTCTCATCAGTGTTTCCGATGTTCTGCGAAAAGTCCTGACAGCAGTATGGGTTCCTGGTTGTTAGTATTTAAGTGGATACTTGGTCTTCTGTCAGAATCACAGAATGCCCATGCTGTTCATTTGAAAATAATCATGATGTTACTACCTAGAGATGCTAATCAATCATATATTTACAGATTAAATGTAGAGTTATTGATCGAGAGTTTGGATAGTAGATGAAAACTCTATTCAAGAAGTTTTTTGCATTAGGTGTGGGGGTGCATGCTGTAGTCAGTACCCTAGAGGGTGAATGTCTGACCAGTCTGAGCTATAGAGGGAGGTCATGCCTCAAAAAAACAAACCATACATCTCCATTTCTAACTACGGCGTATCTGACTGGTAAATTAGGAAATAGATATTTTGTATTTATTTAGTGCTTAAAAGCAGCCCATGTTTGGGGATTACTTTTTCCATGTGCTGGTAAGCATTTGCTATACTACTTCTCAGATTCAGACTCTATTATGTAAATGGAAGTGCTTCTGGAATTTATAATGCACTCCAGTGTTTGTTTTTAATTGGTTCAATTGACTTTTAAACAATCTTGTTAAAATAACCTGTTATCTGATAAATACAGTTTATTGATACCTGAACACTTTGTTTCTCAACTCTGACTTAATGATGAGAATTCAATATACCCTCCAGTTTTTCTATAGGAGAACTAACATTTTGAAAATAATGAAAGATTGCTTTTCTTGAATTCATTTTGAAGGATGATCTGTATTAAGAATATTATAAGCAAACAAGAAAACCACCTACATGGTTATTGAGAATGTATAGCTTATTGATTTTTTCTATTTTTTATTGATTTTATTGAGCTCTACATTTTTTCTCTGCTCCCCTTCTTGCCTACACCCTCCACTTAAACTCTCTTCCATGGTCCCCATACTCCCAATTTACTCAGGAGATCTTGTCTTTTTCTACTTCCCATGTAGATTAGATCCATGTACATCTCTCTTAGGGTCCTCATTGTTGTCTAGGTTCTCTAGGATTGTGATTTGTAGGCTGGTTTTCTTTGGTTTATGTCTAAAAGCCATTTATGAGTGAGTACATATGGTAATTGTCTTTCTGGGTCTGGGTTACCTCACTCAAAATGATGTTTTCTAGCTTCATCCATTTTCCTGCAAAGGATGGTAATTTCTCAGATAATTAGGAAAAAACCTTTCTCAAGACCCAGCGATAACACTTTTGGGTATATATCCAAAGGATGCTCAATTGTGTCACAGGGACATGTGCTCAACTATGTTCTTAGCAGCATTGTTTGTCATAGCCAGAACCTGGAAATAACCTAAATGCCCCTCGACCGAAGAATGGATAAGGAAAATGTGGTCCATTTACACAACGGAGTACTACACAGCTTAATTGATTTTTAATAGTCATGAAGGAAAGGAGCCCTGCTTACAGTGCATGTGACATACCACTGTTAACCCACATCCAAAGATATGAATGAAAGCATCGGTTGCCGATGGTTACTTAAACTGATAACACATAGCACAAGGGTGTCGGAGAGCATGTCTGAAACACTTAGGCTGAGCAGATTTGGGGGATGGAGCTAGTAAACCCCTCCCACAGACTGTTCTGAGTGTAGTTGATGCTAACTTAGTAGAGGGAGCTCGAGACTCAAGTTCTGAATTCTCCAATTCTTTTTCTCTTGGGTAAGAAAGGCCTGCTTATTAGAGTCTGGCCATGCACCCAGTTGGTTTGTCTTATTTTCATTTGGAAAGAATATGTGAGCTGAAATCCATATCAAGTTATGATTTCTACTCTAACATACGGATAAGAAATTATTTGTGTGTGTGTATGTGTAATAATGTGTGAAATGAAACATCACATTCGTCTTCTGTGTTTCTCATATGCTTTATTTATAGTTAGTTTTTTAAAGTTAGACCTTGCATTGTTCACATTTCTAGGGAAATACATATAAAGAAAATATGACACTGACATCTTTTTTTCAGCCAGTTAAATGGTAGTTCCTGAGTTTTCTGAAAACAACTCTAAAGGAGATGGGCGAATATATTGAAGGTGATTAGTTCAAAACATGAAAAGCAGAAGTGGGCATGTATGTCCCCATTTCATTGATTTCATTTTCCCTGTCATTTGGGGCTACTCATCAAATACTACTTGAATTCCAGACACAAGAGTAGAGTTTGTAAGTCTAAAAGCTACTAGAAATTCTAGTCTCATCCTGATGAAACCTTTTGTATTTGTTTGTAAGCTCTCATGAGTGAGTTCGCCCTTCTCATTGTGTAGCGGCATGCAGACATTCTCTCTGCTTCCTTACACATATAGGAAATGGGCTGATGACATTTGAGCCACTTGCTAAGGAATAATCTTTCCAGACTGCAGATTGTTACTGTGAAGTGTATTAGTGTTAGCGGGATGTGTGTTAGAGTTGGCATTTCCTACTTCATTTTGTTTTAGTAAGGAAAGTGGAGAGAAGAATCTTCGGGAGGGGAGCATCATAGACTCTGAGAAGACATTAAAAATTAGACAACTTTTAAAAGTAAAACTCAGTCCAAAAGAGTTTCCACTACAGCGCTTCTCCACCTTCTAGCGAGTTTGAAAATTGCTTATCAAAGTCAGTGGGTGAGTGCTGGGAGCCCTTGGACTCCCCAGTCCTGGTGGGGAGGGGCTGATGACTTTATGAAGTCTCTTTGTTGACACCATGCCCTAGAAGTTATGTTTCAGGTTTCTTGAATCTCTCTTGTCAAGAAAGCTCTTAAGCCTGTGAATGTTGTCTTTATTAACAGAATAAGGCAGAAGCAGTGGCTTAATGCCTACACTTACTCAACAGCAAGGGTGGATTTGTAGAAAGTATGCTCTCTGGCCCTAAAGAAGTTGGTTTTCACATTATTGTTGAAGTATTCTTAATGTGTTGGGCTATAATGGTTAATATCCAGCATCTTAAATGTCTGGATGATATATTGCACAGTCCTTCAACTTATTTATTATAAAAGAGAAACATTGGGGAAAGACCTGATTCTTTTCTGCTCTCATGAAGGGATCATTAGAAGTCCCGCGGAACTTCGGTTGCTCAGCAGTTGCGCATGCAACTTTTCCTGCAGTCATTGCCAGTCCTGTTTGATCACGCATATTTGCTATTTATTCTCTACTCTGCCACCTGTATTGTGCACTTTGTTTGTGTCACTCAGGACAAAGATGGGAATGCATGCTTTCAAATAGCACGAGGTTCTAGCTACATTGCTCAGAAGATCTTGAACCATTGGGTTGCTGGCAGGGTGGAGCCATTGAAATAGAGTGGGTCTGTTTAAGTAGATGCCAGATTCACCAATTTTAGGTGCATGGTATCTAGTAGTTAGGAGAATAGATACTGTTGGGGGTGAGAAAAAAAACTGGGGTACAACAGTGGAAGATGTCATTCTTGGGTGTTTTGGAGGTATTCAGATCAAAGAAGAAAAGTCACTATGAAAACAAAAGCCCAAAGCCACCAAATCATCATTGAAAAAAGGCTAGTCTGAGGTTGGGGGGTTGTTCAGTGAGTAAAGGGATGACTGCACAAACGTGAGGTCGTAAGTTCAAATCTCTAGCATTGATGTAACCGCTGAGTATAGAAGCATTCACCTGTAACCCCAAATGTGGGAGAGCGGGGGCAGAATGGGGCCTGCCATTCTAGCTAAAACAGTGATCTCAAGGTTCATTGAAAGACCCTGTCTTGGAAAAGTTTAATTGGGGGAAAAGAG
This sequence comes from Alexandromys fortis, assembly GCF_014885135.2. NCBI lineage: Eukaryota > Metazoa > Chordata > Mammalia > Rodentia > Cricetidae > Alexandromys > Alexandromys fortis. Next base: position 1,295,418 of record NW_026068086.1, read on the forward strand.
AAAAGGAGGGGGGAGCAAAAGGGGGGGTTATACCTGATATGGATTTCTGACTTGCACAGGTGCATGGGTGAGCACACATATGTACACATATACATTTATACACTACCTACAAACAGAAAGAATAAAAGAAAGAAAAGAAAAAGAGTGAGTCTTGTCTATTTCAATGTTGATTAACAGTTAAGGAATCTGGTTTGCCTGTTTACAGTGTGGCATACGATAGCACACTATATGCCATGATGCCCCCACCCCACTTGGTTCATATAGGATTGACTCTTTTGTGGTTTGTAGACTGAAGTTATGAGTTTGGGTATAGGATACTATATGTTGTTAGGGGAATGTGACATTATCATGCCTGCCCTCTGATGACATCAGTTTTGACCAACTTGGTTGAGATAGAGGCTGCCAGGTTTTTCCACTGTGAAGTTACTACTTTTTTTTTCCCTCCCAACCTCTTCTTAATTGGGCAAAACTTAGGCTTTCTTTCTCTAAGAGTGTGTGCAGGGGTGAGGGTGGGGCAGTTATCAACACATTTTGTTGGTTGATTGATTTCACTCTGGACTCAAGGATGTCTATTTTATTCTTTGGGTTACTATTCAATGCCATCGCCATTTATCTTACATTAAGTATTTTTTTTCCTGTCCATCTCTTCTTCTGTTTCCTTCTTCTTCTTCTTCTTCTTCTTCTTCTTCTTCTTCTTCTTCTTCTTCTTCTTCTTCTTCTTCTTCTTCTTCTTCTTCTTCTCCTCCTCCTCCTCCTCCTCCTCCTCCTCCTCTGCCTCCTTTTCCCTCTCCCTCTCCCTCCCCCCCTCTCTTTTCTGTCTGTCTGTCTCTTCTTTCACACAAGGTTTCACTGTGTGGCTGGCCTGGAACTCTGTACGTAGTCCAGACTGGCCTTGAACTCACAGAGATCCTTCTGCCTCTGACTTTTAAGTGCTGGGGAAAGGTGCGTAGCCCCATGTCTGTTGTCATAAATTGTCCTATGAAGTAAATTTTTTTTTCATTGAGCACCGGAGACATCCATGGAGCTTGGCAAAGCAGGTGTTAGCTGCATCCTGCTTCTCTTTCTCTAATGTCTTTTCTTGCATTATTCAACCCTGGAGATTCCTTTTTATTCAGCCATTTTTATAGTCACATTTTAATGTGTGCACTCTGGATGGAGAAGTTATAATACGAAACTTCTTGTCAGCAGATTGGTGGATTTACCTGAGAAATTGAGAGTCAAGAGTATGAGGAGGTGTGACTAGGACCAGAAGCAGATGTCCAGGTAGGAAACTCAAACTCACTTTCCTTAACTCCTTTGCACTTGTTTTAGCAGAAGCCGAGATGCGAAGTCTAGAATGGGGGGGGGAGGGGTTGGCAGAGATGCTGTTTCTGCAAGGAAATCACACCATTTCTTTTTCAGATTCTGCTACTTAGTGTCCAAACAGCAGGATAATGGCTGAGCTTTGAAACGAGGTCCAAAAAGAACTTGCAGACAAATATGTATTTGAAAATGGATTCTAGACATGATTTTGATTCTTGAAACCTATTCAAAAAGTAATTATCGCAATATAAATAATATTTAGGTTTATTGTGCCAGAGATTACACCTACTGGCTATGAGATGTTCGATATGTATCTCAGCGCACTTATTAAATATGGGTTTATTTATATTTTACTTTTCTCGCAAACTTCCCTGGATGTTATAAGGTTATAAACACCTTCTACTAGAAGGTGCGGGGACGCTCATGTATCATGTATGTGCTCGCGAAATGACATATGGATGCTAGAAAAGCGAGAATCAGTTCACCAGCTGCTTTTGTGGTGCTGATGGTGTGAGGTTAAGAAACACGAAGTCAAGAGCAAATCCGAAGTGCAAGTGCGGTCACTACTCAGTGATGCTGACCTCTGCCTTAGACGTAGAGCGGCGGATGATGCATCCATTTACACTGCAGAGGTTTAGGCGCATGGCAGCCTCTAGTCTCTCAGAGGGAATGTGTACACCAATGCATTCATAACATGGTGCTAGGGGGAAGTTTGTGGGGGAGGAAGTGGAGCACTCTGAGTCCTGCTCACATGTGTGTGTGCGCGCATGTGCTTACTTGGTGATCAGGTCTGATGAGAGACCACAGATGCCCACAGGGGTCATTTCCACTTGCAAGCCGGGTCAATATCCTTTACCTCTTCTCTTTCCCGTTAAGGGGACAAGGAGAGGAAGCTCAGGAAGGCTACTCAAGAGTGCTGCACTTCTTCCCTATAGCAACATCAGCAAGAATGCTGCTACTCTGGTTGTCTGTGGGGGTGCAGAATTTGATTGCTGATTTCCAGCCTCTTTCTAGAGAGCACTGATAAATGGTGACTTTATACACAAAGGGGCTGCTGACCACTGAGTTTGGTTTTCTCCTTTGTGGGAAAGGGCAGAGCAAGTGCTCATGGAGTGAGAAGTTCTGCCCCTGCTCTCCTGGCCTGCAAGTAACTCAGATGTCAGTTCTCCTCTCAGTGGGTCTCACAGCCACACCCATCCCCAGAAGTCCCAGCTGCCCTTTGCTTCCTTTCTTCTTCAGGGTAGATGACACCTCCCCTGTCTGTGTTCCGGTGGAGCAACCTTTGTTCAACTTTCCCCAATCCAGGAGATAAAGGAGGAATATTCTGCTCTTTTAGCTGCTGTGAGAATAATCTGCAACAAGTCTCAGACTACTCTTGTTCTGTGGAAAACTTGAACTTGAATATTGATTATCATCTCCACTGGGTTCAGATGTTAGCAATAAAAAATAATATCCTATTCTATACAGACTTTTTTCCTTTTTGGTAAGACAGTTATGCTATTTAACTCAAGTTGGACTGGAATTTGAAATCCTTCTGCCTTAGCATCCCAGGTGCTAGAAGTATGTATCGCTGCTCCCAGCCTCCAGTGGATCTTCACTCTTTTCATCCCTCAACTTTAATATCTGGCCGGAATCTTGGATGGTTCCAGGGATAGAAAGAGCTGAGGTGAGGCTAGAAGCTAGTGACAGTGTGCTTGGAAGATCCTCGTGCAAGCGCCAAATGGTGTATTCACATCTCACGGGACGGTCCTTGCTAGCAGACTCCCAAAGAGAAGTGGCGCGGTCTCGTGTTGTTTCTGTTGTGAACAGTCTCACTGGACTTACTGGAAACAAAGATGAGGCCTCAGTTGATAACGTGCTCTGCATGCAAGGACAAGGACTCGCGCTTGGGTCCCGGAACCATGTAAATGCAGAGTGTGCCTCGGAAGGTAGAAACAGTGGATTTCCTGGTCCAGCTGCCTAGAAGACTAGCATTATGGGAGAGCTTGAGGTGTGGCTGAAAGGTCCCACCTCCATGTACACACAGCTGCAACCATTCATATACTTGCATGTGAACATGTCAACATGCATGCATACAGACAGACAGACAGGTATAGTACATGCACATGCATATGAAAAGAAGAAGGAAAAGGCAGACATGGTGACATACATATATGTAATCCCAGTACTAGGGAGGTGGAGGCAGGAACTGAAGTTTCCTGGCCAACTAGTCCTGCTGAACTGTGAGTGCTGGGTTCAGTGAGAGACCCTGCCTGAAGAAGTATGTGGAGAACAATAAAGGAAGATAGCTAACATCAACTTATGGATTCTCCGTGTGTGTACACACATGTACATACATACATGAACATGTATACACATACAACACATATACAAATAACTAAGGATAAATAAAAAAGAAATTTTCTGCAACAGGCTATTTCTACACATATAACTGGTTTCATTTCTTAATTCATTTGTTCAGGTATTTTTGGTTAACTGTTTTGTGCTGGTCAACACACATAAAAAAGACAAAATATATACCTGCTTTGAAATAATGTACTGTAAGTGAGAACTGCACACTACAAAATGAAATAAACAAAACACAACAGCAACAACAACAACCCACAGTACACTACGAAACAGGCTATGTGAGGTTCAGAGCATCCACTAAACCTAGCCGGGCCATAAAGGGAATACCCTAGCTTTGCTTGAAGGCTTTGACAGGGACATAAATGCCTGGTTTGCATTTTGCAGGATGGGTGGAAATTTGATAGCTAGCAGGAGAAGGGCATTCTAGAGGTCCAGGAAGGTGGGTGTAGAACACTGAGACAGGGAAACAGCAAGGCACTGCCCAGGGCGAGCAGCATGTACATGTGGTTAACTCGCTGGGTGGATGGAGAAGGAATGGAGCCGCAAGGGAAGAATCTTGAGGAAGAGCTTGGCTGTGACTCTGTCCATCAGGGTGTGACCTCCATTCTGTAGGAAAGGAAGAGAGACGTGCTCAGAATAAGATTTTATGTAGCCCTCGTAAGGTAACATCATGGGAACACAAGTTAGAGGAATTCGGTAGCATCTGAATTTGGATTTGGGAGACACAGCATGCAGGCCATCACAGTCTTCCTCCAAAGAAAGATAAGGCTTGAGGCCTGGACTAATGCTGCGGTGTGGAGAGTGATGGATACAGAGCGCACTGTTACCCTCAGGAAGCAACACCGAGTAACCGAGTCCGTGTGAAGAACATGAGAAAGGAGGTGGTCCCCATGACTACGGCTTGGGTGACAGGGTATCGCAGTGGTGAGACTGCTCAAGATGAGGAGGACAGACAGGCCTTTGAGGAAAGCAGTGACCCACATTGGACGTTTGCTGAATCTGTGGTCTTACAGTCTGGAAAGGCGTGGCTTTGCAACCAAAGGACCTGATTTTCCACTTTACTTCCCCAACTGCTTACTGGGGTGCTGGTATGTCTGTTCCTTTGCCTCTAGCACCCTCGGTTTCCTGTTCCGCAAAGTGGGGGTGACATTGACTTGGAGGCTGCTTAGGAGAGGTGAAAGCGATAGTCGACACTGATTTCTGGACACAAAGCCAGTTCTTCCTCCAAGAGCAGATTGTTATTACCACGGTGTCTTCAGGTTCATGGCGAGCCCGAGAGGCCAGCAGAGAGGTTGAACACACAGACTTCACAGTGAAGGGAATGAAAGCGAACAGAACTGCTCAGGAGTACGCCTCCTCTAGACTCATTCACTCGGCAGTGTTGAGAGCATGTATCTCTAAGAAGGCAGAGATTTAGCCTTTGGCCCAAGAGTCTTGGTGTCTGCCGCACGCACAGGAAAGGGATGGAAACCAAGGAGTTTCTAAAGAAAGGACCTGGACAAAACAAAACAAATCTTGTGTGTGTGTGTGTGTGTGTGTGTGTGTGTGTGTGTAATAAAACATGGGCAGAAAGGAATGTAAAATGTTTTACAAGTTGAGCATCAGAGCTACCAAAATCTAGAATGTACTCAATATTCTGAGGGCACTTTCTTGCCCCTTTTAGTCTCTGTAGAACCCAAAAGTAGTTAAATCCTGATATTTTTACACTGCCTCTCCTAGTTTTGCTTGTTTTTGTGATTTATAACTATGAGATCAGATGCTCTGCTTGTGTGTGTGTGTGTGTGTGTGTGTGTGTGTGTGTGTGTGTGT